>NW_027283089.1:0-125000 GCF_046629955.1 Centroberyx affinis | reverse complement strand
CAACAATGTGTATATTACATATGCCTGAGTATGTGTTGTCTTATTAAAAGATTTAGCTAATAGCCTACAGTATATCTCACCATACATTACTGTATGGCAGCAGTCCATGTCAGCTAATAGAAGTACCCAGAAGTACGTACTCCTGTCACGTGAAATTCAACAGCATATGAGAAGAGGATTATGGGAGTTGTTTAAAAAATTGCATCTAGTATGTGAAGATTTGTAGTTAAAGTTACTTTTTCACAATAATTGAACTTTGACTTAATTTGATCAATTATATCAATAAAGAACAGATATGATGTAGTATGATAGTGCAGTGGTTCTCAACGTGGGGTCCGGGGACCACCAGGGGTTCTTGAGGGGCTTCCAGGGGGTCCCCAGCAAATTGAAAAACTGTAAAACTTCAGCATTATTTAATTTACAAGAAGTTAACACAATTAGAGAATGTAGAAGAATGACTGTTTTGATCATAGTTGCACTGTTATCTCTCTACCTACAATACAGATAGTCATGGAATTCTGGACAAAATCATATCTGACAATAAAAATATTCTCAGATTTGGGTTTGAGAGACAAAATGTTATCAAATGGGGGTCCGGGGCCCAAATGTGGACTAAATTAGGGGTCCTTGACATGAAAACGGTTGAGAATCACTGTGATAGTGTACAGCTATGGAGGAGTGATGTCATTTGATAGTGTATAGCTATAGAGGAGTGAAGCGTCTCACCCTGACTGACCTAAATTTGCCTTTTGAAGACCACAGAAACGCACTTATGGAATGGAAGTGATGTGAGGAAGTGTGATATAAACTAAATTATGCAAATAGCCAAAACCTACATTCAGTCGGAGGATTATACCAATGCCAACTTTAGTCATTGAGATTACTCCCTAATCCCACATGGACACGCACGCGGGGTTCGTGTACGAATATTATCGAAAAAACATACTTTTGATATCTAAAAAAAGTGAGAGTTCACACTGCGGGTCATTTGCAGTGGAGGTAAAAAAAAAAAAAAAAAATGTCGGTAGATACGCTCCATTAATTCCGCAGTACAGTAAGATAAACTGCTGTGCTTATCCCTTCGGCTTCTCCCCGTGCCCGTGGCCTGGATCCGAGGGCCTCGCCGCTGCCTCGTCTCCCCACACAAAAGAGCACCTGGCCAGGCACGTAATCCTCTCAGACCCCCCCACCCCCCGTAGGCCCGGAGCTCTGGAGCTCTGGAGCTCCCCGCGGAGGCCTCGGCTAACCGCTAACAACTTCTAGCATCTGGACAGTCGCCGCTAAATGCTAATGACACACACAATGAGAGGAGAGATTTCAATTGTATAGCCGTCAGAAGGGTCTAGAGAAGGGGGTTATTTTTGAATAGTGCATTAATATATTCCGCGCACATTTTTTTTAATACCGCTCTGGGATTTTTTCCGGGAAGCGAGCGACGAGGCAGAGAGCGAGAGAGAGAGAGAGAGAGAGGGAGAGAGGGCTGGAAAGGGAACGAGTGGTGGGGGTGTTCGAATTCTTCCAAGAAACTCCCCCAAAGCTACGGAATCTATGCTGCCTTTTAATACCCAAATCAGTCATACTGCAAGCACGCACACACACACACACACACACACACACACACACACACACACTCCAGTCTAAAAAGTCTCCCAGACCCCCCTGGTGCCTCCAGCCCAGTTTTTCTCGTTTTCCGGTTTCTCGAGCGCCGGCGCTCCTTTTTGTGAGAGCCGAGAACGGAAACAAGCCTCCAGAGATGAGCTAAGGCATTGAACTCCTATTAACATCACACACACATACACACACACACACAAGCAAATTAATTATTAACCATCCTTAGGTTCCATGATGATGGTTTGCAATGGTAACAATGAATTTCTGATAATGGCAACATGCTACAGGAGAAAGCTAAATACTTAACCACACATCGTCTGTACTGTATATTACTACAACCCCTATTAATAAATCCTATACATTAACATATGAGATGCTGTGTCTGCACGTTTACAGCCAATGATGTATTCGCCGTTGTCATGTAAAAACCTGTCATGTGAAAACTCTTTGATGTTTTAGCTCGAAACTTAAGCTAGTCGAGAGATTTCCTTGGGCTGTTCAAAACCCATTGGGCAAATTCAAAAAATGCATGGTCGTCAAGCTAAAAAACGAGGCCGTTCCTCTTACGTTTATGAAAAGTTGATATTCTGAAGATGAAACGGCAGTGTCACTTTCTTACTTTCTTCTGAATAATCATTTTTTCAGTGGAGGAGGCGAAAAGAAAAGGATGAAGGAACTAGCAACGTTTCCATCCAACTGCCAAGCAGATTTTAAGCAAACTTTTCGCAAAAAACGTAAAACGTGACTCTTCATCGCTTGGGTTGGAGAATTCATCGATATTGGACAAGTTATTGATCTTTGGTGTCGGCTAACGTAGGTCATATTTCATTCTTTCATGGAGACAAAATCAAAGAATTGCACTTGGCAGTATTGTTATGCACCGACTAACGGCTATAAAACCACGACAAAGACTTACACACGCTTTCTTGTTCGATACCCCATAATTCCCATTAAAAAAACATGGAGGGGAAACACGGCTAATGAGGCCTACCTGTTAGAAGAGCTGACTCTGATCTTCTGTGGACTGGATGTGGAGGAAATCTGATGAGCTTCGGTTAGACTGTCAGCATTTCTCTGTCTGGCAGAGAGAGAGAGGGATGGAGAGAGAGAGGGGGAGAGAGAGAGAGAGAGACTGGTCAGTATTTGTCTTTAGCCTTTATTTATCCAGGGCAAGTCGACAAAGCACCATGCTCACAGAACTGGAATGGACAGAACGGTCATTCCCATTCAAATAATGTTCGATGACGGTCGGAACGGCGGCCATTTTTACGTGAACCGTTGGGCTAGCTTCCATATAAACCGACCTATGGCAAGTCACTGAGCTGAGAAGTTTTGCAGCAAGAACCAAAGCAGCTTCTCCGTCTCCTTGCTGCCATGTATTGCTAACATGCTAATGTTGAGTAGAAGAGCTAGCGAGAGAAGTACAGTCTTCGATAAAGCTACGTTAGCCTCGTCGCTAACGTTAGCTTTCAGCTGAGTTTTGACAGTTTGCTAACAGACACATCTGCACAGTTCTCAAGAAAGTGTGACAGACTTTATTTACGGTCTTAATGCCCAGATTTGCGTTGTTTTTATACCCTTAGAATTCCATAGTCGCCATTTTATACTGTAGCCTACTAGCCAAATTACCATGACAAACAGTAGAAGGGCTGTTCTATTCATTCAAGTTTGTGACCAAGCTCTTTTCCATAAGGTCCTGCGGGAGCGTATCTATGTTCCCAGGGTCCTATGTTCCCAGGGTCCTATGTTCCCAAGGTCCTATGTTCCCAGGGTCCAATGTTCCCAGGGTCCAATGTTGCCCAGATTTATATGGCACATAATGGGAACATGACAAAGGGTCCTATGTTCCCAGGGTCCTATATTCCCCAGTTCTACATATGTGCTCTCCCAGGGTCCTATGTTCCCAGGGTCCTATGTTTAACCCTAACCCTAACCCTAACTAACCATATTAAGCGAATACAGAGCTGGAGAACATCTTTTTCAGGTTCCCATTATGTGCTATATAGAGCTGGGGAACATAGGACCCTGGTAACGTAGGACCTTGGGAACATAGGACCCTGGGAGAGCACATATGTAGAACTGGGGAACATAGGACCCTGGGAACATAGGACCCTTTGTCATGTTCCCATTATGTGCCAAATAAATCTAGGGAACATAGAACCCTGGGAACATAGGAATGACTCCAGGTCGGGCTTCACATTCATACAGTTGCACGCATTCACACTGGGAGCTGCCCAGTATAACCACAGTCCTACTGTTGGTCACTGAGCTGCTTCACTGCAGCAGTTGGGGGGGGGGGGGGGGTTGAGTGCCTTGCTCAATCGCACTCCGGCAATATTTGCTTTCCCATAAGGCTTAGCTGTGGCCAGTGCTCTGACCTTTAGAGTTGTTTGTCGATATTCGCTGGTGATTATTGTCCATCAATGTGAGGTTGCAGTAGGTCTTATGGAAAGGTATGGCAGGAACGTATAGAGGACACACACACACACACACACACACACACACACACACACACACACACACACACACACACACGTGAAATAGCAGAGAGAGAAGAGACAAAGGTGACTTTACCCTCCACCTCCATCAATTCACCCAGCAACTCAATACTAGTCTCTCTCTCTCTTTTCCTCTTTCTTTCTCTCTTGCCTTCACTCTCATTTTCTATCGCCATCACTCACTCTCTTTCTTTCTCTCTCTTTATTTTGCCATCATTCAGTCTCTGTCTTTCTAAGTCTCTCTCTCTTTTGCCATTATTCAGTCTCTCTCCATCTCTCTCTTGCCATCACTCTCTCTCCCTTTCTCGCTCTTTCTCCATCACTCGCTCGCTCTCTCTGACTCTTACATCATTCCATCTCTCGCTCTCTTTCTCTCTGGACATCCTCCAAGGCTACAGCTCTTTTCACCTCCATCTTTTCTTGTTCTCTCTCTCTTTCACTGTACTTTCTTGCTTTTCTTCCTCAGGCTGACCCGACTGCTGTTCACCACACATAAGCACACAACGCACAGGTCAATGCACATGAATACTTACAGTACAGCAGTGACTCTCAACCTTTTTCATATCAAGGACATTTTTCATATCAAGGCCCCTAATTTAGTCCACATTAGAGCCACAGACCCCCATTTGATGAGATTTTGTCTCTCAGACCCAAATCTGAGTATATCTTTATTGTTAGATATGATTTTGTCCAGAATTCCATAACTATCTGTATTGTAGGTAGAGAAATAACAGTGAAATTATGATCAAAATAGTCATTCTTCTACATTCTCTAACTGTGTTAACTTCTTGTAAATGAAATAATGCTGAAGTTTAACAATTCATCAATTTTCTGGGGACCTCCAACCACCAATAGGAACATAATAAACTATATTTTCAGAAAAACATTTATTTTTTTATGGTAGAGAAAGTCTGAAAATTTAGGTAAAGTGTGTTTAGGTGGGTTTAAACTCCACTATATTCATGAGTTTGACTGATATGGGTTTTTGAAGACCAGTACTGATACTTTTGGTCTATAGCTGCATAGTTGCTATTTTGTGTCAATATTCAGTAGCTTTAAATTTAAACATTTTCATACCAGAAAAAAAAACACACACAAAAAAAATGATTTTACTATCCAGTGTTATTATACTTGTAGTTGTATTACTGTTATTAGTATTATTATTATCTGAATCACTTCAGGTTAAGGTCTTCCTATAGACAACCAGTATACTGATCAATTCTACAATAAAGGGTAAGGTAACACTTTAGACTAGGGAACAGATATGAACTATTAACTATGGGTTTTCCCTCAATAGTTTAATATTTTCCCTTAATAATATGTGATAATAGCATCTTATAACCCCATACTGAGCAAAGCAGACTGAGACCCTGATATGTGACACAACTTCCATACTGACTGCTACAAGCACCAATTAGGAGGGAAAACCCGTAGTTAATACTACTACGTAGAATACAATAGTGCAGAATAAGGTGCTAATAAGTGGTTTGTAATGACTAATAATGAACCAATACACTACTAATATGCATGTTAATAAGCAACTTTTATCTTAATATGTGTTCCCTAATCCAGTGGTTCTCCACGTGGGGTCCGGGGACCACCAGGGGTCCTTGAGGGGGTTCCACGGGGTCCCCAGCAAATTGATGAATTGTTAAACTTCACCATTATTTAATTTAAAAGAAGTTAACACAGTTAGAGAATGTAGAAGAATGACTATTTTGATCATAGGTGCACTGTTATCTCTCTACATACAATACAGTCATGGAATTCTGAACAAAATCATATCTAACAATAAAGGTATTCTCAGTTTTGGGTCCGAGAGATCATCAAATTGGGGTCCGTGGCCCTCATGTGGACTAAATTAGGGGTCCTTGATATGAAAAATGTTGAGAATCACTGCCCTAATCTATAGTGTTACCCCCCGTTTTTAATAAAAGGCAATATCGGCCCCATGTATCAGTCTAAAAACTAGTTTGAAAGCAGCAACAGAATCACACTAGTTGTCAGCAGAGAGCCTCCTCTTCCTGTTGCACCCTCCACCGAGCGCTGTAAGGATGGGTGTGGTATCGCCGGTGCTTGCTGAGCGAGTGTGTTGGGAGTGTGTTTGTAGTGTAGTTTGTATGAAGCGTTTGGCACAGCGCGAGAGACGCTGTGTTATAGGACTGTAGCTCCGGGCAGCAGCACTGCAGACGGATGCATAATTAAACACTAGCAATCATGAAAGGTGTTTCCTCTTCCCTTAAGGAGGATTCTGTCTTTCTCTCTCCCCTCTCCCTCTCCTTCTCTGGCTCGCGCGCCTTCTGTTTCCTCCCGGGGCATCTGCTGAGCCTTAAAAAGTCTGAGAAAGTCTTAAATTATCTCAATTTAAGGCCTTAAAAAGTGTTCACATGTTCTGAATACAATTACTTAAGGTCTTGAGTTTTTTTCACCATTCTACACTGGTATATTTCAATGTGCAACATTACAGTCAGATGGTGGTTTTGACATATTCAGTAAGTATCCATTAACTAATAAAGATTAGTTCATGTTAAATGCACATGAGCAACTGCATTAATTAATGTTGTTTGTTAATAATGTTAACTAAATGTTCACTAACATGAATTAAGCATGAACAGTGATATTAACAAAGATGAGTTCATATTAAATGCACAATAAACAACTGCATTAAGTAATGTTATACATTTTTGTTAATACCAATGTATTGTCTACATTGAATCTTGTATTACTACTACTTAAACCAGAGGTGGGGACTCGAGCCACATGACTTGGACTCGAGTCACAATTGTAATTGCTCGAGACTTGACTTGATGCATGAAGAGAAGACTTGAGACTCGACTTGACTTGGGTTCTGGTGACTTGGGACTTGACTCTGACTTGTACTTTGATGACTTGAAAAGGTTTCTAAAGTCTTGACAAAAGAGTCTGTCTCAAGTCTTGAGGAACAAGTCAAGTCCCAGGTCTAAATGTAGATTACCAAGTCAAGTCCATGTCATTAATGTCAAATCTCAATCAATTTAATATTGAGTCAATTCTATGCTCTGATTTCTTATTTTTATTTTGTATTTATCAGAGGTGGGGACTCGAGTCACATGACTTGGACTCAAGTCACAGTTTTAACTGCCTGAGACTTGACTTGATGCATGAAGACAAGACTTGAGACTTGACTTGACTTGGGTTCTGCTGACTTGGGACTTGACTCTGACTTGTACTTTGATGACTTGAAAAGGTTTCCAAAGTCTTGACTTGAGATCTTGTGTTTGTGTAAATGACTCAGATTGAAAGTGATGAGATTTGTTCCAGCAGACGACTGAATTTAAATTCTGGTATCTGAATTTGTATGGAATGATTGAATTTATTGAAGTTGAAACTGATTATAGAAATCAAACTCATGATGCTCTTACCAAGATTTATCCTATTAAAACAACCAAAAACAACTGACTTGACTTGGTGTTCTACATATAGACTTGAGACTTGACTTGAGACTTGACATTAATGACATGGACTTGACTTGGTAATCTACCTTTAGACTTGGGACTTGATTTGAAACTTGTGCCTCAAGACTTGAGACCGACTTGGGACTTGAGCAAAGTTGACTTGGTCACACCTCTGACTTAAACATAACCTGGCATTAACTAAAGTGATTAAGTCACAATAAGCATTACTTAACGTGAATAGTGTGTTAGTATAGTGTTCATTTAATATGAACTCATGGTAGTAAATGCATTAGTTAACATTATTTAATGAACACTTAATGCATGTCTACTCTTAGATTCATGCAGAACAGGGTTGATACAATATGACAAACATAATGGACATTCATTTCTATTTCTTTTTTCTCATGCTGCCCAATCATAGTTTCAGAACTCTCATTAATTATGTTCAATCAGAGACTGTCTGGTTTTGTCAGCTTCTTTATTTTGGTTGTTAAATTGCTCTAAAATCCAGTTCCAGGTAGCATTAAAAAAAGGTCTTAAAAAGTCCTACATTTGGTTTTCTGAAACCTGCAGAAACCCTTTTCTCGTCTTCTCCTCCTCTTGTTCCTCCCCCTCCTCCTCTGACCGGCTTACTCATCCACCATCCCCACATTTTTCTTTCTCTTTCCACTTCTACCTCCCACCTCTGCTCTCTCTATAGCTCTTCCTTTCCCTTCTCCCTCCTCTCTCTCTCTCTCTCTCTCTCTCTCTCTATTCTGTCTTTACCCTGCTCGCTCGGTGAAAGAGGGAGATCTTTTTGGGTTTAAGCCGCTCAGTGCCGATTGTCTCTCTTTATCTCTGCGAGCCTCCTCCTCCTCCCTCACGCCTCCTACTTCACTCCTCCTCTCCTCCTCCGTCACTCCTCCTCTTCCAGCGCCGCACGCATTCTTTGGAAAACTACGGGAGAGGTGAGAGGAGAGATGTTTAGGAGGATAAGATAAGAGAAACAAGGGGGAGTAAAAGAAGAGGAGGGAGAGATGAGGAAAATGATGGAGGAGGTGAAGGAGAACGAGAGGTAGTCGTTTTTCTTTGATCTCTCTGTCAAGGCAATGAATGTATTAGGAGGAAAGACTTCAACTTAAAGAGTAACTAAACCTCAAACCCAAATCTGTGTGAAGCCTGACATCTAATAGTAAAAAGCATGCTACTGAAATTGCCATCTGCTATTGGCTGATCTTGGTGCCAGGTTTAGTTATGATAAAGGTGTTTAATGAAGACATTGTAAGGATTTGATTGAGTTATTGCATTTTCAAAAATCCATCCTTTTTTCCAGGTAGTTTCAGACTAACTCCATCACTAAAGAACGACTGAAATCCGTCCAATCACAGCATGTTTGCAGAATTTGAACTGGAAAGCCTTCACTCAGCAGGTGTACCTCATTTGAATTAGAGGAGTCGCTGCTGTCGGCCAATCAGGGTCGAGTATTGTGACTCTTCTGTCTGCGAGGACGTCAGATTCATTCAATAAATACCTTTTAAACGAAATGACATTCATTTGCAAAAGTTATGGAAACTGAATAATATGGGTTTTACGTAAAAATCGTATTAGTCTAAATAAATTGTATTAGTCTAATATGGGAGCTTTACAGCATCAGCAAACAAAAGTTTTACGTAAAAATCGTATTAGTCTAAATAAATTGTATTAGTCTAATATGGGAGCTTTACAGCATCAGCAAACAAAAGTTTTACGTAAAAATCGCATTAGTCTAAATAAATTGTATTAGTCTAAATAAATTGTATTAGTCTAATATGGGAGCTTTACAGCATCAGCAAACAAAAGTTTTACGTAAAAATCGTATTAGTCTCAATCAATCGTATTAGTCTAATATGGGACCTTTCAAAAGTTTTATGTAAAAATCGTATTAGTCTAAATCAGTCGTATTAGTCTAATATCGGACTTTTACAGCTGCAGCAAGCAAAAGTTTTACTTAAAAATCTTATTAGTCCAAAGACATGCTGTCTTTGTGTAGTATCGTATATAATGTATATAATCTAGTAAAAAATGATGTGTAGTATGTATATGTGTATGTAACCTATATGATGTGTGTAGATATATACATGATGTAGTATGTATATACTGTATATGATGTTATGTAAAGCCCTTTGAGACATGCTTGTGATAAGGGGCTATACAAATAAACCTAACTAACTAACTAAATCACAGCAGAGAAGAGCATCTCATCCCACTAATTCAGACTGTAGATTCACCCCATTTACCCCAAAAAATCTGGGAATCTTCTCCATGCATAAAGTGTCGAATCAAAACTTAAGTCAGAAATTCAAACTAAACAGCAGAGAGTCCAGAGGAGCGCTCCAAGCTGAACCTCTTCACCACCTCCACACCCAAGAAGAAGACATTGAGGTCTGAGGAGCACACCGCTTACTGACATATTACATGATTCTTGGTAATGAAGTCCTTCAAATTTTCAAAAAAAAATGTAAATTTATCTCTTGCTGCTGCAGCCAAAAGAGCGAAGGCACGGCTTTAAGGATTCCTTGTGAGGTGGAGGAATGAGGAGGAGGCCAATACAGATATTTTTGGATAGAAGCCGCTTGATATTTAATCCTGAGATGGAATGACTTTAAAAAAATAAATAAGGATTCAGTGTTTCCCCGCAGAATTTCGTCTCTTCTCAGGGTGGAAAAGCCTCTGAAACTGCATTTAGATCATCATGAGACACTAAAAACTCTCTCCATTGAAATCCAGACTAATGACATTCTTTTAGGTGGGTTGGCAGCTCCTTCAGGCAGGGCGAGGCAGGCCTCCTACTTCAAAAACCCTGTCAGAAGGGAAAAGGAGCCGGCACGCCAGCCAGTTAGGGCATCAAACCTCAAAACAAGGACATGAAAAAGTTGAGATAAAAAAAAAAAAAGGTTTTTTTATAATTTGACATGATCCAAAAAACTGAAAAGGGAAGACAAATAAGTTTTACACAAACAGCCCATCAGGCAGCGCTTTTTGATGTTCCTGAACTGTGCTTTTGAGCCAGCACACCCGAAATAATCACTCTTGCCTTAGTCAACACAGAAGCTGTATCTGTATTTTTTTTTATTATTATTTTACAGACTGCCACCTCTGAAGCTGCTGAGTAAAATCCTCCCACACTACACTGCCGCCTGGACAGCCATACGATATAGATATAGAAATAATAACAGCATATTCACTCCGCTGTGGTCAGGGAGGAACCTCCGTCATCGTAATCGGGGGCGGGTGACACCGACTGGCCCCAAAAAAAAAAAAAAAATAAAAAAAAAAAACGACAGAGGAGTTCTTATTGTTAGGCTTGTTATGCCTCCAGGCCTTTCAAAAAATGTGCCAGCTCCGGTACAGTTAATGCTCAGTGCATGAAGACTTTCTTTCCGTCGGGTGTAAAGACAGACCGAGAGAGAGAGACGGAAACACCAGACGGACAAACTTGGACAGGAATCCGCGGGGTCGGCCCTGACCCGTAGAGCGGTGGTTCTCAACGTGGGGTCCGGGGACCACCAGGGGTCCTTGAGGGCATTCCAGGGGGTCCCCAGCAAATTGATGAATTGTTAAACTTCACTATTTTGTCATTTTAGAATTACTATTTTGATCATAGTTTCACTGTTATCTCTCTACCTACAGTAGGATAGTCATGGAATTCTATACAAAATCATATCTGACAATAAAAAATATGTAGGTAGAGAGATAACAGAGAAACTATCATCAAAACAGTCATTCTTCTACATTCTCTAATTGTGTTAACTTCTTGTAAATGAAATAATGCTGAAGTTTAACAAGTCATCAATTTGCTGGGGACCCCCTGGAGCCCCCTCAAGGACCCCTGATGACCCCACGTTGAGAACCATTTGGTCTATGGGAAGCCTGGAATTGAGTCTAATGAGACATTTTGATCAGACTCCAGACAACTATCATCCTGAGTTTCAATGGAGAGTTTTAGTATCCCATGGTCTACATGCTGTTTCAGAGGCTTTTCCATCCTGACAAGAATAAAATTATGATGGAAACAACAACAATCTTTTGGCATAAAAATGGTCAAGATGTAGAATACTGACTTCAGTCCGAAAATATCAGTATCGGCCATATTAGTCGGACATTGAGAAACCATTTGTTACTGTCGTGTTAATTGTCAGTACACAAGAAATACAAAAAGTTATCGACGTCCTGTCAGTGGGAACATTGTTGACATTAAGGATATCACTACTGTGATATGTGTGAAATATATATGTATGTCTATATGTGAAATGTGATATAAATATACATCAGAAATCATGTAGTCCGCTGCTTTAAAGAAGCTCAGCATCCCACCTCTGCCTGTTCTGTTAAAGGCATTGAGAAGGTCTCTCTTGGCAATTTGAAAGATTTCCTTTCAATATTTGTAGGTGTATTTTCTTGAAGGTAAAATGGATATTCAATGTCCTTACAGGTTTGGAACCCAGTGGTGCCTCCTACACCAAGTGATAGAAATACTGTATTTATATATTTTTTGTTTCATCGTGTCTGATTTTGGATGTCAAGGAATATATTTATGCATCTTGCATCCCTGACAAAAGCTACAGCTGAAAAGCGCTGGCTTTTAACATTAAAGCTTTGTCTATTATTCTCTCAGAGCAGCTGAATTATATTTTTACCCTTTGGCTTTGAATGCTAACAGTGTAGACAATGTAGTCATTTCAAAGGAAACATCAACTATTTGCTGGCAGGCCAGCAACACCAGAAGAGCCCAGTGAGGGAGCAGGTAGACCAGCTGGAGGAGGAAAGGCGGTTTTCCATAAAAGCGATTGGACTCAACTAGCCTTCCTACATGGTCTGACCTCTCGCCCCTAGGGACCTACAGTATAGATCTCACTATGGATCATACATTATGGATCCTGTGCCGATACACCCTCTGTGTACTAAATGTTAAGTAGCTCGCGAAGTTCCATTCCCATCCATTCATTTTAGTGAACACAGATGTAAGCTATTGGTTTGGAGTCACTGGACAAAAGTGTGACCAAGTCAACTTTGCTTGAGTCCCAAGTCAGTCTCAAGTCTTGAGGCACAAGTCTCAAGTCAAGTCCCAAGTCTAAATATAGAACACCAAGTCAAGTTCAAGTCAAGTCCATGTCATTAATGTCAAGTCTCAAGTCTAAATGTAGAACAGCAAGTCAAGTCAGAACAAATCAAGAGTCCAGTATCAATTTAATATCTTAAAGAAAACTAAATATCTAGGACTTTTCAATGCAATATGGTTTTAATAGGATAAAAACTCGGTAAGAGCATCATGAGTTTGATTTCTAGAATCAGTTTCAACTTCAATAAATTCAATCATTCCATACAAATTCAGAAAACAGAATTTCAATTCAGTCGTCTGCTGGAACAAATCTCATCACTTTCAATCTAAGTCATTTACACAAACACAAGATCTCAAGTCAAGACTTTAGAAACCTTTTCAAGTCATCAGAGTACAAGTCAGAGTCAAGTCCCAAGTCATCAGAACCCAAGTCAAGTCCCAAGTCACGAGAACCCAAGTCAAGTCAAGTCTCAAGTCTTCTCTTCATGCATCAAGTCAAGTCTCAAGTGATTAAAACTGTGACTCAAGTCCAAGTCATGTTACTCGAGTCCCCACCTCTGACACAAAATAAAAATAAGAAATCAGAACAATTGACTCAATATTAAATTGATTGAGACTTGACATTAATGACATGGACTTGACTTGGTAATCTACATTTAGACCTGGGACTTGACTTGAGACTTGTGCCTCAAGACTTGAGACTGAGTCTTTTGTCAAGACTTTAGAAACCTTTTCAAGTCATCAAAGTACAAGACAAAGTCAAGTCCCAAGTCACCAAAACCCAAGTCAAGTCTCAAGTCTTCTCCTCATGCATCAATTCAAGTCTCAAGTGATTAAAACTGTGAATCGAGTCCATGTCACGTGACTCTCTGTCGATTCCTAAGCCCCCTTTGTTTCCATTTGAGAACTCTAACATCCTTGCGAGAATGAAAAAGGCAGAAAAGTTGCTTTTGACTTTCATATCAAACTTAACCTCTGGGGTTACTGGGGAAACTCTGACACTGAAAACCTTATTTTAGCTCGGTATCTACCCGGCATCTGATCCCGGTGCATCCCCGCGCGACACGACCGGATTCTTAATATCAGTCGGCGTGTAAAAAACTAAACTGAAGTGTCAGCATAACCGGCATGATGAAAACTTTCTTCCTCAAGTTCGGCGCCGCGCATAAATGTTTTTTTCCGCCGACGCCGTGATCACAGAGCGATGAAAGGAGAAAGATGAAGACGCCCGAGCACAAACAAAAGGAGTGTATTCAGATGCGCACACACACACACACACACATTACACAGAGCGTTTGAGGACCCTATCTTCGTTTACCACGGTCCTGTTAATCTCTAATGCAGATACCATAAAGCACAGTGGTTAAGTCAGCTGCAAGGCCCTGCCAAGAGCTCTGCTGAATGAACTGTCCATCAATCACAGTGCAGCCTGAGTCAGCGCGCACACACACTTCCTGTTTTTCCTTTTTTTTTGCCTTATTGTCTCCTACTCCTTATCGAATACCAAACTTGAGAGAATTCCCAGTTATCCTCCTGACTTCTCTCATGTATATTACTGTAGGGGTGACCTGAAAATTTTTACATAGACAGCCATAATATGCCGCTATACAGCTATATGTCTCTCATAAAAAAAAAAAAAATGCAACCTAAAGCCGATGCCATATGGTTTCAATCGGAAAAAAAAAAAAACAGTGACGCATTTGAAGTCTATATTACAAAATGAGCGGAGTAAACAGGCCGAGTTCTGCGTGATAAGTGTGTACTTAGAGAGAGGGAGTCGGATACAAAAAACGACAAGGCAAATTGTCAAACTCAACAGGCTTAACAATTACCTTGCCAGAGCATCTACCAGCAGAATTAGCATATTAAAAGGAGTGTTCCACTTGAGGACAAAGATAATGATGGTGGGCTCAAAATAGCTTGGTTAAATTAGACGCACGGGCGTGCACGTACTGTAGTGTACACACGTGCACACATCAGCAACAGGCACACGCATAGATATGCTGTACACAGACCTAAACACATAGAATGTAGAGCTGACATGAGGGAGTCATTCCTATGTTCCCAGGGTCCTATGTTCTCCAGATTTATATGGCACATAATGGGAACATGACAAAGGGTCCTATGTTCCCAGGGTCCTATATTCCCCAGTTCTACATACGTGCTCTCCCAGGGTCCTATGTTCCCAGGGTCCTATGTTCCCAATGTCCTGTGTTACCAGGGTCCTATGTTCCCAAGGTCCTATGTTACCAGGGTCCTATGTTCCCCAGTTCTACATATGCGTTCTCCCAGGGTCCTATGTTCCCCATATTTATATGGCACATAATGGGAACATGACAAAGGGTCCTATGTTCCCAGGGTCCTATGTTCCCCAGCTCTATATAGCACATAATGGGAACCTGAAAAATATGTTCTCCAGCTCTGTATTCACTTAATATGGTTAGTTAGGGTTAGGGTTGGGTTAGGGTTAGGGTTAAACATAGGACCTTGGGAACATAGGACCCTGGGAGAGCACATATGTAGAACTGGGGAACATAGGACCCTGGGAACATAGATACGCTCCCGACATGAGCACTCAACTGATATGATGCATCAAATAAACAAGGCAGAATATATGAAATGCGCATTCTCCGGATGCAGAGGAAGTTCTGACTCAGGTTTGAAGCCAGCGATGAGACAATGGGAGTGAGTTGAATGTACTCTTGTAATGTTATAATGCTGCCTTCAAGTGCTCCTCCTAAGCACCTGCTTTTGAAACTTAGAATGCATTCAAGTGCTTTTGGTTGGAAATAATAACACAATGTGGCTGTTGTGTTATTTTAGAAACCAAGCAGTGCTGCTCCCGCAGCGGAATGAAAAAGAGAAAATGTGCATCAGGACTGGAATTGATGTTTCAAAGGGCCAATAAGTACAAGTTTTACTGCCACATAGCACAAAATAACCATAATATATCTGCGGGGGGTTGATAGTGTTATTGATCGATACCAATGACTCCAAGATTACTTCACCAAAACTCACTTTCAATCCGTACTCCCCACCCACTGGGGTTTCAAGACATTCACACTCTGGAGTTTCAAGACATTCTCAATCAAATTCACCACTTTGCTGGTTTGTGCATGTGTGCTCAGCTGATAATTCCGATATTTTCGACAGCACACAAAGGCAGCATGACACCCTGTCTGTCTTTCCCTCCAGCATTTCCAACTCTAGCTTCATCATCTGACATCTTTACTGTTTTACACCTGTTGCAGAATACAAAGCATGCATATAGGTCACTTTTGAGGTCCTTGCACTTTCCTCGAGTATTTCCATTCTGTGAGACTTTCTACTTTTCCTCCACTACATCGCAGAGGGAAATCTTGTTGTTTTTCCTCCACTACATTTATCTGCTGGCTGGAGTCACTAGTTACTTTGCAGAATAAGGTTTTACATGAAAAAACATACGATAAGCTCTTAAAATCTGTTGCATTGTTAGAGTTTAAACTCCCCAACAGTATATGAAGCAGTTAGACCGACAACATTAAAATACTTCTGACAGGTTACTGCTTCAGTAATTTCACACTCTGACAGAATGAGGACTTTTACTTTTGGGTTAGTACATTTTACTGCTAATACTTCTATACTTTTACTTAAGGAAACTTTTAAATGCATGATTTTTACTGTTAATGAAGTATTATTCCATTATGGTTTGCTTTTACTTAAGTGATTTGACTACTTTTATTGTCCACCGCTGCACTTCCGAGGCGCTGGGCATTGTGGGAAGGGCCCGCCATCTTTATGCACGCCGACTAATAAAATGGCCACTGTACTGTACTGCAGCATGTTGAAATGGTGAGAAAAGACATTAGCGCCACAGTATATCATCCTGTTCCACCTATCTCCCTCCATGACATGATGGTCGGAGAACGACAACCACCACTGGGGCGTTGGGCTGGGGGGGGAAAAAAAAAAAAAAAAAAAAAATTGAAGGCTGGAATTGGAAAGGGTGTGTGTGTGTGTGTGTGTGTGTGTGTGTGTGTGTGTGTGTGTGTGTGTGTGTGTGTGTGCGCGAGTCAGTGGTGATGTCTCCGAGCCCGGATGGTAATTGTCAGGGTTTGGCAGGGCAATCAGTTCCATGCCACTGAGCGCCACGTCTCGACATGTTCTATAGCAACTCCCGGTACACACACACACACACACACACACACACACACACTCACTCCAGACGCCTGACCCCCCACACCTGTTCACTGGTGTGAGACGGAAGTAAGAATCCTGTTCCCCACTGCCTTGGCTCAGAGGAACAAAGGAACAAGCTCTCTCTCTCTCTCTCTCTCTCTCTCTCTCTCTCTCTCTCACACACACACACACACACACAGACACACGTCTAACTGACACACACATAAGGACTCTGTGTGTCAGAGCTGGAGATGCTCTATCCCCAAATAACCTGTGTATTCAGTACCAAATTCAGTCTCGGCACACACACACACACACACTGATGCATAATCACAGCAAAACTGCATTCAGCTCTTTACTCACATCATCCATATACACATGAATCACACTCAACTCATACATAAACATGGTCATTTTTCAACTAGACAGAACGCTACACACACAGTCACACACAGGTATACATCCTGTAATATGCACACACACACACACTAACATCTTGACAAACACAAATACACACAAAAAATGTACTTATATAGAAGTAAAATGATGTAAAATGTTGTGAAAAGTGACAATAGGTATCTCAGAGTAAAAGAACATTATTACTTGCAATCTTCATCATGCAATGTGAAAAGGTCAAGAGGCCTTAGGGTTCAAACTGGGTTCTTTCTATTAAAATAAAAAAACTTTACAAAATAAAAGCACATGAACAAATTACAGGAAACCCAGAAACACAAGGGTTTATGGGTAGAAGGCGACAGATGTTGACATGTGACAGCCAGCAGTTCCCTCATGCTTGGAAAGCCTAGCACACTGATTCTCAACCTTTTTCATATCAAGGACCCCTAATTTAGTCCATATTAGGGCCACGGACCCCCATTTGATGAGATTTTGTCTCTTGAACCCAAATCTGAGAATATTTTTATTGTTAGATATGATTTTGTCCAGAATTCCATGATTATCTCTATTGTAGGTAGAGAGATAACAGAGAAACCATGATCAAAACAGTCATTCTTCTACATTCTCTAATTGTGTTAACTTCTTGTAAATGAAATAATGCTGAAGTTTAACAATTCAGAAATTTGCTGGGGACCCCCTGGAACCTCCTCAAGGACCCCTGGTGGTCCCCGGACCCCACGTTGAGAACTACTGGCCTAGCATAACATAACTGAAGTCTGAACTGATGCTCATATTCAGCTGTTTCTTCATGTGTTTTTTAACTGGTATGGACACCAGAGAAGAAGAACACACTGAGGACAACATGCTTAGCTGAAGTTCCAGGAACTGGAATCAGATTAGTTTTGAGTCCGCCTGCCGCCAAAATCTCCAACCTGGTTGGATGACAGGTTACCAAAACTCTGTCCAATACACAAGCAGCTTATGAGTCATGTGACTTCTCTCTGGTTCTCTTATTGGGCAGCATGAACCTAAATGAACCAAATACAAAAATTTGAGAAAGTCAATTTTCCATTACGATTCAGACCAAAGCAAACAAACCGCATGATAAAATATTCCAAAAATCCTCCAAAAAAAAAGCGCAAGTGCAAATAACAGCTCCTCTATTACAGCAATCAAAGTAATTGGAATTCATCACTTCCACCCTCACGCCATACACACCAACACACACACACACACACTCGGACTCAAAGTAGCGCTGACTTGTGAATGAGTCGGGATTCACCGCTCAGAATGGAACCCACGCGCCTCCGACGTTGACAGCGACTCAGACGAATTGTCAGCGACCTTTTTGCGAGGACAGCGGCCGATGAGTTTTAATAACGCCGGCGCCCGATTGGTCGACATCGTCACCACAGGCGTCGGTGGCGAGGAGGCGAAGAGAAAGCGTGTTCATGAGACTCGCCCACTCATCTGTCAGTGTGTGTGTGTGTATGAAGGCGTATGGCGTGTTTGTGAGTGGGAGGTATACAGTGTGTGTGTGTGTGTGTGTGTGTGTGTACATGTGTTTATATATTGGTCCACTCACACACACACACACAAAGTGAGAGTGAAGATACGTGCCGCTGCCTCGGAGAAACATAACAGCCTACACATGGCCAGCTCTGGATTGGTGTGTGTGTGTGTGTGTGTGTGTGTGTGTGTGTGTGTGTGTGTGGGTGCGCCATAAGCATCTAAGCAGTCAGAACGGTAAGTCCGCATCAAAAAGCACATACAGTACATGTCTCTCTCTCTCCGACCCCCCCCCCCCCACACACACACACACACACACACACACACACACGCAAAATGCCTACATATGCTCCTGTACAACCCGAGCCAAAAACTCATCGCGCGTTTATGTGAATGAATACCAGCACATTAATGCATTTTAATTAAGGTTGCTGAACGCCATTAGGCTTGCTTGACAACATGTTCACTCCCACCACTCTCCATTTCATACATGTTTTCTAGCATCTGGCTTTCTTAATTAACGCGCCCATTAATCAATTAATTACAAACGCTGACAAACACACAGCGGTGACTAATGCGAGCCTCACTAGGCGACACGTCATTTACCCCCCCCCCCCCCCCTTTATTTTTCCCTCTAACGTCTCAACCCATTTCCACTCCCTTCCCCGTTCCCCAAATGTGTTGTTCCTCCGCCGCTGTGTTGCCGTTAAGCCTCTTTAGTTTTGAAAGAGGACAGCCATCCATAGAGGAACAGTAATTAGGGGACAGGAACTGGCAACTCGCCTGCTTAAAGAAAAAAAAAAAAAAAGGGGAGATAAAGGGGGAAATGGGAGAAAGAAGGAGAAAGAGAGAGAGAGAGAGAGAGAGGAACGGGGAAAGAAGAAAGGGGAGCCGGGAGAAGGGGGAAATAGAGAGAAGACATAAATAATAAAACATAATCCCCCGTGTCCGGTGGAAAAAGAGGCGCTATCCCTCCTTTCTTTATCTCATCTTTCTATAAATATCCCGCTCTGTTTTGCTGCTTTGGCTGGACACGCACTTAGGGATAGCAAAGGGAAGGAGATGGGGGGGAAAGAGAAGAAGAAGAAGAAGAAGAAGCAGAAGAGGGAGGGGAGGAAAGAGGAGGGAGGTGGTTCCAAGTGAAGGGATGCCAGCCTGTGCATGTCAGCATTTCCAGGCTGGCAGGAACGCATCGCACCCGTCCCTCCTCCCCATCTCTCTCTCTATCGCTCTCTCTCACGCGCGCTCCGAAACCCGGGCGAACTGACGAGGCGAGGGGGGGGGGGGGGGGCAGAGGGTGGTGAGAGCAAGGGGTCTTTGTGGCGGAGGGATGGAGGGATGGAAGGACGGAGGGGTGGGAACAACAGAGGTCTAGTTACACAGACTCCGCTGGGCTCCGCCCGTGGGGAGCGTCTCGGGCCGATTCAGAACGCCGCCCTGGCACCATGGAGACGACCGGGCTGTCACACACACACACACACACACACACACACACACTTACACAAACACACACACACACACTCTCGCGCACATGCAAACACACACATATAACACGCACACGCAGCCTGTCCATCCCAATTCCTGCTTGGTGGACCCGGCCTGTCAGGCGCGGCGTGTCGGAATATTTATCAGCAGGGAAAACAGCTTGTCCTCGTTGCTGCTGTCATGTCTGCCAGAGGGGAGGGAGAGAGGGAGAGAGAGGGAGAGAGAGAGAGAGAGAGAGGCAGACAGACAGACATAACGCTGAGCATGTGTGTGTGCGTGCACTTGTCTGTATACATGCTACAGTTAGACCGATAAAAGGGTCTGCTGATATATGGGGCCAATATTGGCCTGTCATCAAAAATCTAATATTGTCCAGTCAGTGTGGTCCACCTCTGATATGATGGATATGATGCAGTTTGATTTAAAAAAATCATAAAATATCAGCGATTGGCTGACTCGGCCTCCAAAATCCATGTCATCCATAAGCATAATATGTATGTTTGTGTGTGTGTTTACCATCTTTCTGATAGAGGTAAAGTTGGAAAGTGAAGGAGTGTTCGATATGTTTTCTCTCCCTTTTTACTGAGACTTCACAACCCACCTCTTCCCTCTACCTCAATTCTCTGTACACTCTTAACAAAAAGGGCATTATATAGTACCAGAAAATGGTTCTTAAGAATTGTACCATCTCAGAATCCTTTATGGTGGAATAGGGAATCCTTTTAGCCCCATGGAACGGATCAAATGGATTTTCTAGGGACCTTTATGGTGGCGTAAAGAACCTTTAAGAACTTCAAAACCTTTTAAGAACAACACTGGGTTCTTTATTCTGATTTACCAAGTCTTTGATTCTGACGAATCAAAGGGTTCTTGAGTCACGTCAGTTCTAGAAAGACTACCCTAACCAAAGAACCCTTGATGAACCCTACTTTCTTCGGGTGTATCCACAAGACCACAGTCCATTTCCCTTCTTTCCTTCCGCTTTATATCATTGTATTCCATCTTCTTTCTTCACCATATCATTCCTCCTCAAAGTACCCGAAAATGGTTCTTTAGAATTGTACCATCTCAGAATCCTTTATGGTGTAATAAGGAGCCCTTTTAGAAAGGGTCTCTTTAGCCCCTTGGATCAAATGGATCTTCTTGGGACCTTTATGGTGCCGTAAAGAACCTTTAAGAACTTCAAAACCTTTTAAGAACAACACTGGGTTCTTTATTCTGATTTACCAAGTCTTTGATTTTGACGAATCAAAGGGTTCTTGGGTCACGCCAGTTCTAGAAGCACTACCCTAACCAAAGAACCCTTGAAGAACCCTACTTTCTCTGGGTGCATCCACAAGACCACAGTCCATTTCCCTTCTTTCCCTCCACTTTATATCATTGTATTCCCTCTTCTTTCTTCACCCTATCATTCCTCCTCACACTTTACCACTCCAATCTCACCCTTCCCCTAGAAGGTAAAAATGCGACGACTGTAATGTAATAAGAGCAGGAAAATTGGCAGTGCCGGAAACGCGCAGTGAGAAATTTCGACCCAGCTCAATCCTCTTCAAACGTTCAGAAGTGGTGAGGACACCCCCCCCACACACACTTCTGGGTTGTTATGACTTCCGTAATGAAAAACGAGTTGTCCTGTTTTTTGGCTCTAAGCGTCTTTCTTCTCTCCTCCCTCTCTGGCTTCTCTTGCTATTCATTCTCCTTCTGAATGTCTCTACATCTTACTGATACGCTGCTCGCTGGAGGAAACAATGCATAAACAAAACGGGCTGGTTTGTGACTGAGGGTGAAATTGTACTGAACGGTCACAACTGGAACGTTAAAACGTTGCCTCACAAAAGGGACTTTGTAATATTTCTGGATCTGGAAAAACTTGTTTTAACCCGCTCCCCTGTGTATTCAGGAGAAGTGCTTGAGTGCAAGGCCAGATTTGATTTGGAGAGAAAAATTCCATTGATTGTACAAATAGTGGAGGGCAGTAACTAGTGAGAACAGTGAAAAGTTGATATAAGAAGCCTTTACCTGTGTCAGCTTAATGGAAGTTGTGCATAAAGGCATGGAAGTATGAAATATCATGGTATGGATTCAGAAGAAAAATTCAGAAAATCCAGATTTTGTTCTCTTTTGAGCCGCAAAAGGATACTCTGATTGAGAGAAACGTTTGAGAAAGAAAAGTACAGATCATGCACAGTTCCATGGAGAATTTGTGGTAGTTACATACAAATCTAATTTAAGTTCCGTTTATTCAAATGTGATCTCAGCTCTCTGGCTCCCTAGTGGATCAGCTGCCTTCATCTCTTCTACAGAGAATACAGTAACATTAGCAAACATGACTCACAGTATGACATACATACATACAAGCAATGCTTATACCGCAATGTCATTTATTATAAAATGCCAGAGTATGTATTGTCTTAATAATCATATTAAGACACTACATATTCATCAGCATGAATAGATTTATCACTGTATAGCAGCAGTCCATGCAAAGTAATAAATAAAGAACCCAGGAGTACATTGTCTCGTCAAGGACTGTGGGAGTTGTATGTAAAGTCACAGCTAAGGTGTGAAGATTCATAGTAAAAATGTATTATGAATCTAGAAGCTACTCAATAAAGAACAGACGTGATTTGTAGAAAATCAAGTGCTGTAAACAGCGATGTGGTTTGATAGTGTACAGGCCATTACAAAAAAGTCACATGTGAAAACCCACATGTGAATCCGAAGCACGTGCTTTCTGGATGCATGCTGGTTTTCACGTGTGAATAATTTTTCTCACGTCACTTGACAGTTTTTACTTCAGATGTAAAAATTTCAATCTCTAGATCAGTGTTTCTCAACGTGGGGTCCGGGGACCACCAGGGGTCCTTGAGGGGGTTCCAGGGGGTCCCCAGCAAATTGATGAATTGTTAACTTCACTATTATTTAATTTACAAGTTAACACAGTTAGAGAATGTAGAAGAATGACTGTTTTGATCATAGTTTTTCTGTTATCTCTCTACCTGCAATACAGACAGTTATGGAATTCTGGACAAAATCATATCTAGCAATAAAAATATTCTCAGATTTGGGTCAGAGAGACAAAATCTCATCAAATGGGGGTCCATGGCCCTAATGTGTAGTAAATTAGGGGTCCTTGATATGAAAAAGGTTGAGAATCACTGTTCTAGATTAAGTGTTTTTTTTCCACATTAGTTATGTCAGTATTTGTTACATATATATATATTTGTTATAGTATATGTGAAAACTTCATTTCACATGCAAAGAGACAATTCACAGGTGAAAATGTCAAACGGGAATTTTCACGTGTTCACATATGAAAACCAACATTCAAAATTCAAAGCATGTACTTTGAATTCGCATGTGGGTTTTCACACGCGAGAACGCGTGATCAGAGCTAGATCAGACTGATGACATGGGCACTCATGGTCGGCCCTTCCCTTCACTCACACCTAGCCTTTATTTCTGCAGCACAGCCTTGCCAATCTGCAGCGCTTAGTAACGGAGACTTATCAGACATGTGGAATGTCTGGAAGAGGGAAACACACTGAAACGGCAGGCCAACGTTTCTAGCACACATATTCAGAAAGGCCTGTGCAGTGTGATTTTTGCAGTTGGAACCCCTGTTCAAGACATGAATCACCAAGGAGACTGAACAATTTCCACAGTTAATCGAATGTATATATGCGTTTTGCAATATGCAATATTCATCGTCTGCTGTGTCAAAAGTTCAGTTTGGATATCTGAGGTTTGCTAAGTGATGCTGTGCCTATACAAGTCGACCAAAGCAAAAACGCAGCAGCAACCCGGGGCGAGGCTCTTAATGTTTTAGGTTAAGTTGTGCCCGTCGTGTATCAGATTGGGAATCACACACTCGACGGGTTCCACCGACAACAGAGTTGGGGGGGGGAAAGTGACTCATTCCAATTTGAATTCCTCCAGCCCCCGGGCCCTGAGTAACAAGCACGTCTACAGTCGTAACAATATTTGGCTATTTTGGTTGATTGCCTTTCATGTGAGTTTCCAGTCCCGGCATGGTGCCTCGTCTCCCCGCAGCTCGCCGGCTTCAAAAGCTGAGCTGACCTCATTTCCCCGTCCTCCCGCTGAGCCCGGCCCGCTGCAGATGGTCAGGCAGGGGGAGTCGATCGTCACGCTCACAACAACACATCTTTGTTCCATTCACCTCCGGTCTTTGACGGCCAGTTAGGCAGCCGGTGTCGGTGTGTGAGTGTGTGTATGTGTGGGCGGGGTGGATGCGATTGCAACGGACAGATCCTCACACACGGGGCGGTATCACTTGAAATTTTTTTTGTTTGTTGGCATAACAAAGGGAGGCGAGAGAAGGGAGGGTGTCGATTCGGTGTCTGGCGGGGGGGGGGAGTTTTAATTCGACGATGTAAACGGAATAGTGCATTGAAACCAAAGAAGAAGAAAATGAAGGCAAAATAACAATCGTCGTTTCTGTTTCGAACGTCTTTCAGATGACACCGAAGCATCCGCCCCCGTTGCCTCCCTAATCAGTATTTCTGCCCTGTCTGCCTCCCGTCACTCAGAAAACTGAGATTTACCGGTCAATTAGACACACACACGTGCACTCACACACACACACACTCACACACACACACACACAGAGGGCATGCACGAGCCAGTCGATCCGGCAGTAGAAGTGATTGAGGTTTTAATTAAAGTGAGAGGACCATGGGAATGCGCGCATATCCCCGGTCACATGTTCGCACATAAATAACACACACGGGTCAGGTCAGAGGAGTCGGCTCCGTCGGTACATGCGGAGAACCTCAGGGTCATGCTGAACAAAAACCATTTTATCTCTCAAAACTAATTTTTCTCTGTTATTTTTTTACTCACAAGGCATTTGTGACATGGTGACTTTTTGATTGCCGCTTTAAGAAGGTGAAAAGTTGTTTGCATCACTGACAAGAAATGCGGTAACACTTTACAATAAGGGTCACTAAGTTAAGGGTTAGTAAATGTTTAGTAAGCATTAACTAACCCTTAATTAACAGTTAACTAATGTGTAATTTACTAATGGTGCTCATGTTAACTAAGGCAGTGATTCTCAACCTCATTCAGTCCACATTAGGGCCACGGACCCCCATTTGATGAGATTTTTGTGTCTCAGACCCAAATCTGAGAATATTTTTTATTGTTAAAAATGATTTTGTCCAGAATTCCATGATTATCTGTATTGTAGGTAGAGAGATAACAGTGAAACTATGATCAAAACAATCATTTCTACATCTCTTTTCTTGTAAATTTCTTGTAAATGAAATAATGGTGAGGTTTAACAATTCATCAATTTGCTGGGGACCCCCTGGAACCCGCTCAAGGACCCCTGGTGGTCCCTGGACCACATGTTGAGAACCACTGAACTAAGGTATTAATTTATACATTATTGAATAGTTTATAAAGATGACTATTAAATTATGTATAATTAATACCTTAGTTAACATGAACACCATTAGTAAATGATTACCAGACACATTAGTTAACTGTTAATTAAGGGTTAGTTAATGCTTATTAAGCATTAACTAACCTTTAACTTAGTGACCCTTATTGTAAAGTGTTACCAGAAATGCAAACAACAAACAATGCAATTGAATCTTATGGCCACTAAGGAAATTCACAATGTCTATGTACCCCTTTAATGTATACATGAATTAAGCAAAAGTTGTATTTTCCAGTTGGCTATGCCTGAGTAATTTTGAAATTACAAAAGGTGGTTAGATTTGGGTTTCATAGCTTCCAGGGTTATGGACCATATACACTTTATCTTTCAAGTGGGAAACAAGCAACAGCAAAACTCAAGTTCGGAGGCTCAGTCAGCCCAGCTTTCACTCTGCTGGTAATATCTGCCCATATGACAAAAGCTAACGCAATTTCTGGAAATGTGACACAACTCTTTCACGCTTCCCAAAGTCTTTCTTATTCATGATCGCCAAAACGAAACGGGCTCATATGAATAAAAAGTCGTCCCTAATAGATTGACATGTTGCAGTTCTGTTATTGCGTCGCTGCATTACCATTTATGTATATTTAAAAAAAAAGGACAGAGCGGACCACATGCTGCGAGACTATAGCTTCTCTAAAACGGTCACGCAAATACAAATATCCTAACTCATTTTACGCATCCGTAGACACACACACACACACTTTCCCCCCCTAACACACACACACACACACACATAACAAAAAGCTCCAACCTATACTCTCTTTATCCTCACCTCCACAAAGCTGATGTAGCAGTGTCTTTTGGCCCCGCAGGGCAGACATAACCTTTACAGGGTCTGAGCTGTGAAAGCCGACAACAACGGTATTTCCCACTTACGCTGCAGAGGTACAGAGTCACACACCTAAGGCTCTGACACACAGATGGTCTCCGATGGGTCGTTGTGATTGGCCGGGGGGCGCTTGTGGACCAATCAGAGCAGAGGGTTGACCTAGAACAACCTCCAGTGAAGCGTTGGCCCTGGCGGCCCCCGGCAGCAGAGGGTAAACGGCCCCCGCTACAGAGCCCATCTCCCATCTGGGCCCTGTTTGGAGAGTACACACCACACCGTTGCCGTCTATGGTTACACTAACACACACACACAAATAAGCACATAGACACAATGCATCAACACAGAGCACAGACAGAGTGGGCTTTATCGTACGTACACACACACACACACACACACACACTCTCCCTCTTGATATAAGACGTCAATTTCACTGGTACCAATTTATTTTTAAATGCATTAACTTTAACTATCCCTACTGTCTAAAACAATTTTTTGTTCCTTATACGTCAGATTACTCACTATTGCAGAGATTCTCAAACTTTTTCATATCAAGGACCCCTAATTTAGTCCACAATAGGGCCACGGACCCCCCATTTGATGAGATTTTGCCTCTCAGCCCCAAATCTGAGAATATTTTTATTGCTAGATATGATTTTGTCTAGAATTCCATGTCTATCTGTATTGTAGGTAGAGAGATAACAGTGAAGCTATGATCAAAATAGTCATACAATTCATCAATTTTCTTGGGACCCCCTGGAAGCCCCTCGAGGACCCCTGGTGGTCCCCGGACCCCACGTTGAGAACCACTGCTTTATAGTCCCCTTTGTATCTAAGGAAGTTGGTAAAAAAGCTTTTATGTTTCGGGCTCCTTCTGACTGGAATAAGTTACCTGTAAATATCCGTTCTGACATCATTTCGCTTATTTAAAAATGTTTTGTTTTCTCATCTTAAAACATATTGCCTATGTTTTCAGTAATGCCATCACTGTTCCTTTATTTCCTTTATTTATAGATTGATCCTTTTATTTTCTATTGATTGGGTCTAGTCTAAGGTTGTAACTCTCTCTTTTTTTTCTATCTTTCTTTTGTTATTTAGTTTGTTGTTGTTGTTGTCTTGTACTGTTCTGTTTTCCATTTGTTTTGTGAGTATTTGTTTGGGACCCCCTTGAAAACAAGATGATATATCTCAAGGGGTTTATCCTGATATAATATATTTCTCCACACACACACACACACACACACACACACACACACTACCTGACAGATTAAAAACAGTTATTTTCTTCGGATCCCTATGTCATTATGAATGTTTTTACGTAAGTACACAAGCAAATTAATTCCATTTATGTTCAGTGATTCTCAACCTTTTTCATATCAAGGACCCCTAATTTAGTCCACATTTGGGCCACGGAACTTCCATTTGATGAGATTTTTCTCTCTCTGACCCAAATCTGAGAATATTTTTATCGTCAGATATGATTTCTGTATCGCAGGTAGAGAGATAACAGAGAAACTACGATCAAAACAGTCATTCTTCTACATTCTCTAACTGTGTTCACTTCTTGTAAATGAAATAACGGTGAAGTTTAACAATTCATCAATTTGCTGGGGACCTCCTGGAACCCCCTTCAAGGACCCCTGATGGTCCCCGGACCCCACGTTGAGAACCACTGTACTAACACACACACACACAAATAAGCACATAAGAGACAATACATCAACACAGAGCACAGACTGAGTGGGCTTTATCGTTTTTTACGTAAGCGCGCGAGCAAATTAATTCCATTTATGCTCAGTGATTTCGATAAGTCATCACTTAAGAGCGTGTGTGCCACAATCCGCCAGCGCCTGGATATTCCTTACAGTCAGTGATGAGCAAACAAAAGCAGCCCCATCGACCACTAATGAACCCTGCGGAGGAGAAGAGAAGAGAGGAGAAGAGAGTGGGCGATTGTCTAGACGGGCCTCGTGGACCAAGGTCAATCGCTGCTACAGTCAAATCTGCGGCGAGGCAAATATATCTCTGCACAAGGCTCCTTTCGGGGATATTTAACTGTGCGTACACATCGGATCCACCGGCATTGCCATCCCCCCCCCCCCCCCATCACTGTAATGTGCGTTCAACGGCGCCATAAAAACGAAGAGGGGGGGGGGGGGCGATGGAAAACGGCTGATGGAGGATATAGGCCGGAGCGGATGGCGCATCGTTTTCTATGTAAAAATGACTTCTACGGTCTGCGCTCTATCTGTAAAGCCCTATTGTCTTCTCTCTCTCTCTCTCTCTCTCTATATGCTTTGTAATGCCGGGAATGAATCGGTCCTTCGAGGGCGATAACGATATATGTATGTGTAGTGGAGGATGGAGGGATAAACCCGCCTCACCTCAATTTACCCGCCGTTTCGTTATCTGCAGAGCGAGTGCGGCAGAGTTCGCCGCCTTTTTGGCCTGACAGAAATTATTTAGGACTTTCAAATTCGTGGTAGAGACTAGTTTTGCAGGTGCAACCCGCAGCTGGCGCCGTCATTGAGGTCAATGAGGATTGGCTGGAGGCAAATAGAGGCTAAATATACAGAGAGAGATACCAGGAGAAGATTGTTGTAGCGTGGGTGTAGGTCAATATAGTAATGTTAAAAGTAAAAAGTGAATGCCTGATAAGATTTGTTTCCAATATAGTTCACTGTGACACAGCAAATTGTCTTGTCTTTTAGCTCTACTTCTACTCCAAAACACTCGGAGTTGTAGCTTGAGAAGAGTCAGCTCAGTTAACCTGAACAAACTGTCGGTTTTTGGCTTCGTTAGCTAACATCAGGGTATCCGATTCCGGACAGCATATGACCAAAAAAATCACAATCATATACCAATATATTTTATCCTGTACTGTTTTCGCTGAAGTTTCTCATAAATGAACAATCCTCCATCAGTCTTTTTTAAAGTTTGATATCGCTTTTACCTTAACTTGTAATTGGTTTTCTTCCAGTCCCTGCAAATGGATGATAGCGCACCTATTTTTGAGATTCAAAATTCGTATCCAGTTCCGGACACTTACTTTCGTCCGTGTCGGTGTATTCATATACTTGATATTAACCCTTTATTAACCCTTCCTGTACCTTCACAATGTTACAGATACTTGTAAGAAGTGCAGGCTATGTACTCAAAGCTCTTATTTTTCCATTTATCAGCCAATACCAATTCTCTACATGAAGTAACTGTCACCCAAAATGGATTTAAGGCTTCCCGCTTCTTGTTGGTGACTAAGTTCATAACTTAGTGTTTTATATGCTTAAATGTGTATAGATATTTATGAAATTTGGTTCCTAGCTTCTGAAATGTGTATGAATTTACATCACTTAGCTTTCGGTTGGGAACTCCGTATAAAAATGCCGGTAAACACCGGAAATTACGCGAGTGACCGAGTGGCCGGAATTGGATACAATTCCGTTTGCTAACTAGCCAGCAGGCGAATTAAGCAACCAGTGTTAATGTTAACATCCGACTATTAGTCACTACAGATGTTAGCTTCTACTAGATATGTTAGCAAGTGAACATATCGGATGTGTTTACAACAAGACAGTGATGGTTAGCTGAACAAATACCATAGTTACTGTAGCAAGCTAACTTCTTAACACAAAATCAATCAGATGTATCAGTGTAAACATGATCTATTCCCAGTCGAAACCAGCATGGAAATGAACCATGTGTATTGAATTTTATTGAGACTGCAAAGATGTACATTTAAAAATGCAATCAGCTATTCACATCTACCGTTGCCCAAGAGCTATGGACCTCCAATATGGCCGCCAGAGGGAGTGTTATGTCACCTGAAAGTACGGTGACCAGACGTCCCGGTTTGTCCGGGATTGTCCCGGTTTCAAGATGGGTGTCCCGAGTCCCGACAAATATCTGTAAAACACTAAAATGTCGCGGTTTTGAACATTCACTACTAAATTGTCCCGGTTTTCACCACAATTAAAATAATAATAATAGTATTATACTTGTTTTCAGCGCTTACACAGACGTTTATCACGTTCTGTCCCGCTCATTATTACCTAACCCAATCAAAAAACATAAACAATGCACCACATAAACTATGTTTTGGTGGATTTTTGGTTTGCTGAGGCTCTGTCCATGGTGCTGAAAGCTGCAGTCACTAGGTATGCTAAGCGCTGAAATAATTGTCCCCCATCCTGATGAAAACGCCAATGGTGCGTGCATAAGCGCATACATGTGCATGTGCATGAACGTGCGGGACACTTAAGGATCCCGTTTTGGGGGTTTGAAAATGTGCCCCCCCTACCTGAAAGCCCCATATACAGTAAAACATATCAAACTGATGTAAGTTAGGAGGACAGGGAAGGGGAAAGCAAGCATAAATGAATTCGTTTTTCATGAAAACATGACAAATCTTATGATGATGATCACCGACAAGAGGTCTTACTTTGCCCAAATGTTTATTTACCACTTCATCCGATTGGTCCTATGTATTGACCTTTCAGTGCTGCGGCTGCGCTCAGGCTCATCTGCTAATGTTGTGAAGTAAACACTGAGGGAAAACCACAAGAATTTGAACTTGTTAAAGTGGATTCTCTCTGTCTATAGGAAGCACAGACTGCATTGCAGAGAACTGAATAGAGCCGTTTCTCTCTACAGCCTACTGGTAGTTCAGCTTGACACCAAAGTCGCACTGAACCATTACATTGTAGGCAAGTTCCCCAGTCTTGCCTTTAGCTCAGTTTAAAATCAGATGACTTTTATGACCACAAGGAAACAATAAGCAGTAGCTGAGCAATCGCAGTATAACCTGGTCATAACATTATGTGATGGTGTAGCCTCGGGGTTTGGAAGTGTACTCTACCATAGCACTTGACTGTTCTGTTAGAGAGAGGGTTTGCGTTTGTGTGTGTGTGTTTGTGTGTGTGTGTGTGTGTGTGTGTGTGTGCGTATGCCAGCGGCCAAACAGTAGCATGCTGACCATATCAACATAATTCATCCTCAGAGATATTATCTGCCTCCATATTCCACAGGCAGGCCAGCAAGCCTCGCTGCACACAGAGAGCGAGCGAGATAGAGCGATAGAGAGAGAGAGAGAGAGAGAGAGAGAGAGAGAAATCACCCAACACCGCAAGAAACCACAGAAATTCTCCTCGCTTTCCCTTGTTTTAAAATGAACACAAGCAAAGCCAATAAATCAATACGCCGTATGGTGCGAATGAATAACAGCCCCGCTGAATCCAACATGGCAAAAAGAAATCATATGCGGCAGAGGAGAGGGATGGAGAGAGAAGAGGAGAGGAGAGGAGAGGAGAAGGGGGGGGGGGGGAGATTGGTGGAGGTCTGCCAGAGCTGCAGATACAATTAATGTTGGAGGAAGGGCCAGGGCCCAGGGTTCATTAACCCCCAGGCAAGGCCCCGTCTCCTGGGTTGGTGCCGGGCCCCAAAGACCCCGGAATGCCAAGGAGCTTCCACGTGCCTGGTGCTAATGGAGCACAGCGCCCCGGGCATAGCGGGAGGACCCAGAGACACTGGGAAGGCTAACACACATTTACACACACACACACACACACACACACACACACACCTCATTTTAACACATAAATACAGGCAGATAAATTGCAGTTAACTGTATATGCTGCTTCTAATCTCTTTAAGGCTGTTTAGATTAGGGTTAGACGGATATATGGGGCCGATATTGTTCTTTTATTACAAGTTTGGTATTGGTCACTATTATTAGTAGTAGTAGTTGTATTATACAGGGTGATCAATGGAGAGTTTTAGTGTCCCGTGCTGTAAATGCTGTTTCAGAGGCTTTTCCACCCTCCCAAGAATAAAATGGGGAAACACTGAATACTGGCCAAATTTAAAGATAGTGTATATCGGCACAAATAATCAAAAATAACACAAAAAAAATAACAATAACAATCAAAAATATCGGTATCAGCCTTCAAAAGCCCACCTTGGTTGAGCCCCCGTCATCAACACACACACGCATTACATTACAGTGAGCTACAGCTAGTGTTGCAGCCTGCGCACAACACAAACAGTCATCATCAAGGGCATGTGGAGGCACGGCCTTTGACTGGCGGAACAGAGCAGTGTGTGTGTGTGTGTGTGTGTGTGTGTGTGTGTGTGTGTGTGTGTGTGCGCGCTCTGGCTCCAGCCTTGCTTCTTTAAAAAAGCTCTAATTTGCATTGGCGGAGCGAGGCTCGGCTCGTAATTAGCGGCAGTGATTAACTGGTCAGTGACGAGGGGGGCACAGACTGGGGGCAACTGGGGGTGGGGGTGGGGGGGGGACAGAGGAGGAGGTGGAGGAGGAGGAGGGGGAAGGCAGACAAAGGCATAGCGAAAGATGTAGGAGAGAGAGAGGGGAAATAAACAGATAAAGAGAGAGAGAGGACGGGAAGAGGAAAGCTGCAAGGGAACGGAGCAAAAGGTGAGAAAAGAGGAAGAATGAGTGTGTGTGTGTGTGTGTGTGTGTGTGTAGCTGTAGCTGGCCCCGGCAGCTGACCCTGGCGCAGTGTGCTGTGAATGCTAAGCAGGGCGGTGCTGGGCGGTGGCATCCAGGCCCGGTGATTAATGTTGACACAATAAGAGGAGGCCAGCCTGTTGACATCCATTACTGCTCTCCGCTTAACGAGGCCTGGGCCGCGGAGACACCCACCACACCAGGCCCGACACACACACACACACACACACACATATGTACACACACATCTACATTTCTTCCTCACTTACTCGCAAAGACCTGAACAGACTGAAGAAATCATGCACAACAAAACGGATATGGAGCGAACGGCGAGAGCGCACCCACACACACTTTCATTTTTGACACACACCTCTCCTCTCATTCATCCACACTGCCTATCCACTCCGTCTGCCACCTTGGACTCAGCATGGGGTCCGATAGGTCTTTGATTGCTCTAAGTATATCTCCCTCTCGCTCCGTCTTCAAAACCCTTTGTGTCACCTCAGACAGAGAGAATGTGCTCGAAAATTACTGTCTGCTGGATGGCATCGCTGACAACTCGCCGAGTCCCCCGAACCTCGGGAGCGAAGGCAGACGCTCTTCTCTTCTCACAATTACGCCGCTCCGTGACAGTTTCTCTTCTTTCGTTTTTTTTCCCCCCTCTCTCTCTCTCTCTCTCTCTCTCTCTTCCACGCCACCCTCTCATTATCACGAAACCCTATCTGCTCTTTGAAGGAGGCCCGGTGATAAAGGCGGCGGCGGGCCCCACGACGCGACTCCCGTCTCCACCTCCCGCGCTCCGACGCTGACAGAAGCCGACTCTCAATCAGCCGCCGGGAAACGGAGGGCTTTTAAAACCAGAACCTACACCCACTTCAAAGGGCCCCCCGGACCCCCCCCCCCCCTCCCCCTCCCCCTCCCCCCAATCCTTCTTTAGAAAGGAGCTAAAGCGGCGTTAACACTGAAGCAAATGTGACTAGAAGTCAATTACCTGCTGGAGAGTGGTAATGGAGATGATTGTGGAGACGTTGTGAGCCGGGTTGAGTCCTGTGGTGGGTTACACTATTATAAACGCCCGCCGCTTTGTCCTTGTCCGTTCAGACAGCGGGCCTAATGAGAAGGACCAGGAGAGACATCGGCTGAAAAAGACTTGAGCGAAGTTGAGAGGAATCAACAGTGGGAATGCGGAGGATTTTTTTTTCCCTTTCTTTCCGGAGGAGAAAAGGAGGAACCGGGCATACCATGTTCCTCAATTATTCATTTCTGCATCCAATCCAGACGGATGAGCCAAGTTTCAAAACCTTTTGCATTTGCGAGTTATGTGTGCAACGCGTGTGACTTTCATCTTTCTTTCAGAGGCCTCGCCATTCATTAGGAGGCATGAATCAGGTATTATCGCTAATAAACCCAACCAGCAGCAGGACCTACTTACATTACAAGCGCAAGCACATACAGTATACAACATGTATCATCAAGGACATGTGAAGAGCGTAGATTATACACTCTTCATTCAAGCGATCGCGTTCTTTGTACATCAAGACGTAAGAAAACAAAAAAACGGAAGAGGAAAAATGTATTTGAAAGGCAAAAGAGGAGAAAGAGGAAGAAGAAAAGCAAGGAAGAAGGAGCTACCCAGAGACTAGTTGGCCTTTCAAAGATTTTTGATCTCAATTTGTCCTCTAAGGCTCCCTATAGCTTTCTATGCGATTGTGAAGTTCATTCAAAAGACGAATGGATAGCGAAACTCTCCCAAGGCCACTCATTAAGCTTGCTAGTTAGGATACATGGATTTGTGTGAATAAGTGTGTGTGTGTTTGTGTGTGTGTGCTCACGTGGATGTGTGTGTGAGGGTATCATGACTTCATTGCCTTGGAAACAGGCATGATTAAACAGGCCTCTGATGCGACCCTTTGATGCTCTGACCACTCCATACCAACAAAGTCCCATCGATGGGACGCCTCACTAGGATTGATCTCTCTCTCTCTCTCTTTCCCTCTCTCCCTCTCTCTCTCGCCCACCTCTGCTGCCACTCGCCATTGACCACCCCGGCCCAGCCAGACCGATAGCGGCACACCGGGACGTGACTGCCGTCGCTGGCTGCTCTTTAATATTTGCCTCCCACTGTGTCGTATTGACCTCCTCACTCCGATCATTTCCTCCTGACCCTATGGGGTCGACATGAAGCCCGATGGCTCTGACCGAGCTGTCACTGCTGGAAGCTATAGACCCGCTCGGCCCGCGCACACACAAACACACACAGTGGATACTGCATATAACATGAAGGGACGAGGGTAAATCATGTTTCAAGAGTTACCCTAGGATGTCTAGGAGTTCTAGAGTTACCCTAGAACTCCTACAACCGTATTGTGCTTTTACCCTAGAATTGCTGAATATATACCGGTATAGACTATAGACCGGTTGGGATACACAGTGGATACTATATACAACATGAAGGGAGTTTGAAGGGACGAGGGTACATCATGTTTCAAGAGTTACCCTAAGACGTCTAGGAGTTCTAGAGTTACCCTAGAACTCCTAGAACCGTATTGTGCCTTTACTCTAGAATTGCTGAATATATACCGGTATAGACTATAGACCGGTTGGGATACACAGTGGATACTATATACAACATGAAGGGAGTTTGAAGGGACGAGGGTACATCATGTTTCAAGAGTTACCCTAAGACGTCTAGAAGTTCTAGAGTTACCCTAGAACTCCTAGAACCGTATTGTGCCTTTACTCTAGAATTGCTGAATATATACCGGTATAGACTATAGACCGGTTGGGATACACAGTGGATACTATATACAACATGAAGGGAGTTTGAAGGGACGAGGGTACATCATGTTTCAAGAGTTACCCTAGAACTCCTAGAACCGTATTGTGCTTTTACCCTAGAACTACTGAATGCTATAGACTGGCTCGGATACACAGTGGATACTACATATAACATGAAGGGAATTTGAAGGGATGAGGGTACATCATGTTTCAAGAACTCCTTTAGCTGTATTGTACTTTTGAACACTATAAAAAGGGACTCTTCTTATTTTCCAATAGAACTCCGTGCATTCCTTTGAAGCCAATTGAAGTTTCAGTGAGTGTCTTCTGAATGGGTTTCATGGGACCCAGGCGCATCAAACTAACTCAGAACATTAAGGAGCATGAAAACTTTTCATTCAAACAACTAAATGAAAGTAACCCCGAATTTAGGGTTGCAAGTTTTTTGACGTGACAGCAGCACTAACGGTACGTTTCTCCCGGGTGTCGTAAAAGTGCGTTTTATGGAGTGCGGGTGTTGAGTGAAGTTAATGAAACTGAACGAATCCAAATCCCTTCCTCCAAAACTATCCCAACCAAAGCAGACATTTCACTCTGTCCCTTTGATATGATTTAGTCCCTAAGCCCTCGCTATCTGCGGTCTGATAGCATCCGGAGCAGACGCTGCCGACTTCCCTAAACTCAAGATCCGGTCTGGGACCCACATCGCTCTGCTTCCTCCTCCTCCTCCTCCTCCTTGTCTGCGGTCTGATAGTATCGATTGGCCATTTGGAGCCAGGGAACTCCAAAGAGACAGGCATAATTACAAGGAGATAAGGCAATCTACTGCAATTAACCACTCCTCCCCTGGCAGCCTCGGCCGCAGCCCATCTCCCTTCCTAAGCAGGAAATAAATTACCTCAGCCCGGCCGCCGCCATCACAGCCACTGAAATATAGGAACAATTAAACAGGAATTAATTCTAATTCATGCAGCCCCTATCACTAAAGGGACATATTTTAACCACGGTATTAAAGAACTATTACACGAAATTAATTGTAAACCGCAGTTTCTTTGATCCGTGTAATAAATCACTGGTTCTTTCATAAAGAGCTCGGAAGAGATAAGTTTAACACCGTTGTCAGACATTTTGTAAGGTTGGAGGGTCGTTCTGAAAGGCGCTTTGTGAAGAAGGTTTTTCATTAGGATAAATAAATCTTGTCAGGGAATTTAGTGTGTGGCCTACGCAGAGAAGGACAGGAATTTTCTTTAAATGTCATTTGCAGTTTTATGTCGGGGGGGAGACCATTTTAGTCACGTATATATCTTACAATCGACACAGCAGTCCAATAACTGTCGAGTGATAAGTCTGAAAGAGTGTTTCTATGAAACTTTAAATAGCGGAAGCGTTAGTTGCCAGAGGTCTGGAGACTAGGTCAGAATTACAACTGTCAGTAATGAGGACACGGCGCATCTCCCGATTCAACAGAATGAGAAACAGACTGTGGAATTATTCATTACAGCCGACTGCAGCATCATCACTTCTCACACTTGCCTTGTTTATTTCTGAATTTACAATTTCAGCCAATTTTACACCAGATTACCGCAATGTCAGGCCTCCACTTTTCTCTCCCTCTGGACCGTTTTCATAATTTTACTCTCTCGCTCCAAAATGCGAAAAAAAAAAAGGAACTTTCAAGGCAGTTTGTTTCTGTGCTTTGAGTTCCCTTGTTTGCCTTGTAAGGGTTGAAAACAACTCAGAACTTTTTATTTTTTAAGGGAATTTTAATAAGCATACGGTCACCCTGCAGGTAATTAGCTGGGGGATGAAGAAGGGCTGCCGGCTTGGATTCGGCTCCCATTTGAACTGCTGTTGTGTTGTAGAGCTTGAGAGGGCTGTGTTGAAAGCGAGAGCCCCTAGCCAGCCTATGGGGAGAGGAGCCCGGCACATTGAAAAGTTCCACGCTCTCAGTCTCCACTGAAAAACCTCATAGCATCAAATAGCATTTCAAATCCATTTGTTTCATTCCTCTTCTGTGGGGACTGCCCCCCTTTTTCTCGGCGCCCTTCCCTCGCTCTCCTTTCTTTCTGGTTCCACACAGAAAATCAGGGCTATTCCCAAATTGTCCCGCTTCATTTTTTTTTTTTTTCGCCAGAGTTGGAGCTCGATACACTATGTTTGTGAAATCGTGATTGGGAAAAATGCTCCGGCAACAACAAGCATATTCCTCAGAGTTGGCTCTGACATTTCACCACATCTGAAATGGACAAAACAGTCTGGTTTTTTGGACTGTTTCCTCCCTTCTCCTCTTGATGGGACACACTCACTGGGGCTTCTTCTGACCAGCAATACAAATCAAAATAAAGCATCAATTCCATGGTTGAAGCCCTTATGACTTTCATGCCCAATATTATTATTGCGTAGGCCACAAACACCAACAACAACCGTATTTGACATTTTTACTAATGCTTGTGCCTAAAGCATGTGGACCAAATTTCATGAAATTCCATTTACCAGATTAGAAGATATAAATATCTACCCTTTGTGGCGCCCCCTTCAGGACAAATTTGTAATGCAAACATGCTTTAGGAGCTCAGCTGAATATGTGTTACAAGTTTTGGATTGATTGGAAAAACGGTCAGTGGGTTATGGCTTGTTTTGTGTTGTCAAGTTCAGTGGTTGATAGCTGCCATATTGCTTTTTACCATCTCGCTTTTTGCAATTTTGCTGGGAAATGCTTACAAAGTGTATCTCAATTTGGGCAGAAGGAAAATAATAATAATAATAAATCAATGGCAAAACAATAATGGTTCAGCCCTTGAACCACTAATGATATGCATTTTTTTTTTAAGTTGATACCAATATTTTTGGATTGAGGCTGGCAGGACCCAATATTTTGTGCCAGTATTCACATTTTGACCAATATCATGTATACAATTCAGAGTTTCATCCAGAATTGTATTCTTGTCAGGGTGGAAAAGCATCATGGGACACTAACACACTCCATTGAAACCCAGGATATTTCTACCACTACTAATAATAATATTATTTAATGTTATTATAGTAATATTTAAATAATGCAAAATATTCATGCATGTTTTTGTGGAATCTGAACAAAATGTCAATCAATCAATTCTGGTTAAGGCCTTCCCATAGACAAACTGTGTAGTATTAATCAATTATACCACAAAGAGGCTAATATTGGCCTGATATATCAGTTCACTCCTACGGCACCAAGACAATAGATTAGCCACTGCCTTTTTTAGTACTAGCCCACCATGGCAGGTCTAGCATTGTCTGAATCAGATCCCGTCCCACTGTGATCGCTGGATCGTTTACTGCTGACAGGGCCAACCTGACACCCTGCGTCTGGCCTGGGAAGCACCGGCGGCGCCGACCACCTCCACTCTCCATCCCCTACCTGCCTCCACCCAGCGCAGGGCGGCCCCTGGACTGGTGAGGGGGAAGGGAGGGGCGCTTACCTCACAGCCTAGCCTTATATTGATCTTCACATGCCATATAGTCACAGTGGAACCAGCTCAATGAACCCATAAGCTATGGCAAAAGTCCCTGCATCTAATATCATTTGGGACCAAAACTTTCATGCTCGCTTATATCCATTAAACTTCTGACTGTCTAAAAATTTATCAAACTGAGTAAATTATATGTTGTCAGTCACTGAACTATCAGCTTAGAGGGTCCTGAATGATCCTCTGATGTTTGTTTTTTTTTACCTCTGCCAAGGAGGTTATGCTTTCACCCGTTAGTGTGTCTGTCTGTCAGCAGGATAAATCACAAACCTATAAATGGATTTCCATGAAAGTTGGTGGACAGATCAGCCTAGGGCCAAGCAAGAATTGATTAGGTTGGTGGTGATCTGGATCTGGAATTTCTGCCATTAGACCAGTGACCTTTTTTTTTAGCCATCACTATGAAACTAACAGAGCCTAAGGTATATTTCCTGGGTTAGGAAATTAGTTGAACTTACATTTAAGTGATTAAGGAATGCTGTTTTTGGGTGTAGCAACAAGTTGGAGAATGGTTGAGCTCTCCAAGTGCATCTGGTTTTAGATATGACCAGTGACATAGTGCTAAATAAATAGCTAGGTAAACTGTGACCTCCAGTCATTGATCATCATATGGCAAACAACTACCAATATATACACAAATCAGACCCTATCCTCACATAACCCACATCAGTTTGATAGATCTTACTATAATGTATACTATGAATTTCATTTCATAACAAAGACTGAAGTTTAGACTCCACTACGTCCCATAGCTTCCAATTCCATTGTTAGATTTATGCATTCATCTTTGCTCTCCATTCTAATTATAATTTAGTGCAAATCTGAACTACAGTTGATTGATTTACAACAAATAATGGTGTATAGGTCTTTCTATTCACAGTGTGATTGTTTGGCTGTTTTTGTTTTGGAGCTCTAAAGAACAGGTCCCCATTGACTTCAGTTGTTTTGGAGAAGGCTGCTACCAAGTTGTGCTGGCAACCTCCCTGTGTGTTATATGGACTAACAAATTTCATCTGTGTTTCATTTGACATGAGGGTGAGGAGATGATGACAGAACTTTCATTTTTGGGTGAACTATTCCTTTAAGCTGAGGTATGGAGAGTGCCACACCTTGCCATACCCAAATAACACCCATAGTCAGTACAGACTGGAAAAGGATGGAGAATGAAGAAGCAGAGGATATTTACCCTTAGACAAGGAGAAGCTAGGGGTGATGGATGAAGAAAAGCAAACATGTTTTGTTTTTTTTACGTCAAAGAAATCCTTACTAAACGCAGTTACACACACACACACACACACACACACACACACGCAGCAGCCATGTTACCACATACCGGGAACTGGTGTAGCTATCTAAGGGTTAGAGCCGGGGGACGAGGCAAGAGGCGAAAAGGCGAGACAGGGAAGAGGAGCGGAGGATGAAGGGAGGAGGAGGAGAGGGAGGAGGAGGAGGAGAGGGAGCTGTCAACCGGTTCTGCATGGCTGCGCTTAAGTCGCATTGAGGCAAGGCCGGGCTGAGCAGCCGCCCCGACACACACACACACACACACACACACACACACACACACACGGAAACACTCTCATACTATCTCTCCACACACACACACCCACTGGCCCCTTACAATGACACACACACACACACACATTTCAGCGTGACTCAGACCCCAGACAGAATATTTCTACCCACGGTGGGCATGTCACTTATTAATCTCCAATGGTGACGGTTGAGTGACAGGAGCAGTGACCAAATACGGCATGTGAAAGGACATGGGGACTGACCCCTGGCCCGCCCAAAAGCCTCTCTTGTCAGGACATGCACACACACACACACACACACACACACACACATACAAAACACACCTCTGGCCCACTTGACATGTTCAGCTGAAAGTTGAGCGCTAACTCTGTCACTATGTACAACTGTGGATCGCTTTCACAACTGCCAAAGTGCTGTGTGTGTGTGTGTGTGTGTGTGTGTGTGTGTGTGTGTATGACAGTGAGCAAGGGATATAAGTGAAGCCAGGAGAGGCTTAAGACAAGCAGAGAGAGTGTATGAGGAGAGAGAGAGAGAGAGAGATGGAGAGAGAGAGAGAGAGAGGAGAAGGTAGCGAGGGAGGAGGGAGGGATGAGGAGGGGATTGCGGTGCTTGTAAGTGGAGCACAAAGGGAGTCAAGGGGGGATTGTGGGATGGAGGGAGATAAAAGAGGCCCCGCTGGGTGTCATCCCTCCATCGCGCTGTGTGGAGCGATGGAGACGAGGAGGGAGGGAGGGAGCGAGGGAGGAGGTAGAGAGATAGAGTCGGACGGAGGAGAGTGATGGATGACCGAGGGGTCACGGCAGATGTGGACTCATTTTCCTGACCCAGTGTGCGAGCTCACGCGGGGGGGGGGGGTGAGCAATCCCCATGCACACACACACACAGCTACACACACTCACACACAGGGCTTGAAATGAACTTCTTGGCTCAGCGGCCAATGCGGCTAATGGATTTCACAGTGACCAGCCGCTCAGAATTTTCACTAGCCAAAAGACTTCTTTCCCCAAAAATGATAAGGACTGCAGAGAATGTAGCTGCATGCGCATCCTCAACATGAACTTGATGATTTTATTTGTATCAATGTATTACCTGGATTCCTCCAACTGACAATTGGCCAAGTTTGCTCGTCCCAACAGCAAAAGTTGGTGTAATTTCATGAACAATAGTCTGTCAAGTGCAAAACGGACCAGAAGTGGATTACAGCCATTGAAAGCTTCCCAGTTTTCTACAACCTTTATTTCAGAGACAATAGGAAGGAACATCTCAAACAAAATGTTTGGAAAACAGTTGCATCCATCGATGGTAAGCTCTCAAGTCATTTTATTGACGGTTTTTCTGTTTATTTTCGATTAGTGCTGCTTAATTTGCGCTTGCTAGCTAGCTATGCTAACTCGTCAAAACGGGAGCGTATCTATGTTCCGAGGGTCCTATGTTCCCAGGGTCCTAAGTTCCCAAGGTCCTATGTTCCCAGGGTCCTATGTTCCCAGGGTCCTATGTTCTCAGGGTCCTATGTTCTCAGGGTTCAGGGTCCTATGTTCACAGGGTCCTAAGTTCCCAAGGTCCTATGTTCCCAGGGTCCTATGTTCCCAGGGTCCTAAGTTCCCAAGGTCCTAAGTTCCCAAAGTCCTATGTTCCCAGGGTCCTAAGTTCCCAAGGTCCTATGTTCCCAGGGTCCTAAGTTCCCAAGGTCCTATGGTCCCAGGGTCTTACGTTCCCCAGTTCAATATTCTGTTAACACACATTAACCCTCCTATTGTGTTCAGGTCAAATTTGACCCATTTCAAGTTAAAATATTTCATAAATATTATCCAGTTTTTGTATTGGAACAAGGCTTCAAAACAGTTGTGGTCAGAGCTCTGGGTAAAAATCTATAAGCAACCAACCTAACCCTAAACCCTAACCCTAAAACTGGGGAACATAGGACCCTGGGAACATAGGACCCTTTGTCATGTTCCCATTATGTGCCATATATATCTGGGGAACATAGGACCCTGGGAACATAGGAATGACTCAGTCAAAACAATGCAACGTCATGAAAGTCAATACCACAGCAAAAATACACAGTTCGGCTGTTAAAAACATTGTAGACCGCTACACAGATGCTATCGGAGTCTTTGACATTGCCGACAAACATCAATATGTTGCTAGCAGTGAGAGCGTTAGCCTCCACCGCGTAAATCTTAGTCTTAACAAAACGTTATCTTGCGTTCTTGGTCAAACACCAGTGCCGTTTCTCGTTTAATGTTAGCGAAATGAAATCCTCACCCGCCAAAGGGACAGTTAGAATCGACAGAGTTACTTGTCACGGCCAATTCTGACCCATATTCGACGGGCTGGCGGGCGTTCACGTAAAGCCGCACGCTCGCCTCTCCACCGTCCCGCCCCACTCCTCCGCTCACCGGCCCGTCTGCCTCGCAAATCTTTCCCTTCGCCTCCAATTTCACTTCATATCCATTCACAAAGTCCAGCACCATCCCTTTTAGCACAGCTTGTTTAGTCGTTCCTCTGTAAAGAATGCGCTTTATTACACATAAAAGCCGGCTATTGATTTCTTGCGCTGCCTTCCCCCACCTGCGCTTCTGTCTGTTAGCCGGGCGAAAAAAAGGAAGAAGCCGGGCTGGGGGAAGTTTACCTGTCGGGGAAAAGCGTTTGATCACTAACTCTAATTGGTGGTAAGCCTGAAGTCCTCCCCGAGATGAAAACAACAACATCAACAGCAACAACAAAAGGAGAATCGAGCTCCGCTACTGCCTCCAACCATAACACAGATTATAACACACACATACTGTACAGCGCAGCAGTTAAGATGCAAATGCACCGCGCACACACCCATATTGCAAATGCCAAAGCATAAGCATAACAGATGCATACATTCATGGTGGGTTTTCCAGACACACACACACACACATATATTCGCAGAAGCGGCACACAGATATATGCAAACATGCAGACGTACACACAAACAAAGCAGCAGTAAGTATGGCATTCTCCACCAATGATGCAGCGACCATTTGGGCCAATTACTACCCGGTTTTACAAATGTGAAAAAGGTCAAAGTTTCACGTTCTGGAACAATGCAAATACGTTCTGTAGGGTTATTTGTATTGTCTGCTAGTCTTTCCTTTTTGGCATTTGTGGTGCCCCTATTGGAAGATTGCACACATGATGCAATCCCCTTGTGGGCCAATCAGTAAATACACAATCTCGGAACCCATCGTCCATCGGTCTGACGACGATTAGACTCTGGGGGGTTTCCGGGTTATTTCGGGGGTTTCCGATGTAGCCAGCGGACATCCGGGCCGAGACTTCCTCTTCCGTGCGCCGGTCATTGTTTACAGTCTGATTAGCAACTAGAGACGCGAGAATGGAGTTGGAGTTGAGAGACGACGTCTCATATGCAGATATCTGTTTATAGAGATTAGCCGAAATGTCGTCTGGACCTAAAAAAACAATCCGGTCGTAGACGTCGTCTCTCAACTCCAACTCCATTCTCGCGTCTCTAGTTGCTAATCGGACTGTAAACAATGACCGGCGCACGGAAGAGGAAGTCTTGGCCCGGATGTCCGCTGGCTCCACCGGAAACCCCGAAATATTGGCCGTCACCCCCAGAGTCTAATCGTCGTCAGACCGATAGACGATGGGTTCCGAGATTGCCCTAACCCTAACCCTGCCAAAGTGCGTCCATTACCAGCCATTTATTTCTAGTAAGTTCCTGGGTTTCAATAAAGAGTTTTAGCGTCATATCTTCTATCGGCAGCTTCAGAATATTGGTATTGGCCTTCAAAGACCCGCGGACCCTAGCCAACGCATACCGCATTGCCTTCAGTGAGGCGGGTGACTTTGGCTTCGCTGTGCCTCCTATAACACCTATATGACCGATAGACGATGGGTTCCAAGATTGGTAAATACATGAAAAAACCTTTTTTCAAGAGACTCAAAATGGTGGGAAATATGGCATACACTGATGGTCCTTGACGGGTAGCGGGTGCACCAAATTTCATGTCATTCCAACGTGTGCAAGGAATCTCTAATGCGTATGAGACAAACTCAACAGCCTGCAGCACGTTTTGTGTTGTAGCAGATGGGAAGTTGGTACTTTTGTTTAGTTTCAGCCTCGGCAGTAGAGCGTCTACCTTGGCAATGACACTGACAGTAAGGTGTTCCTTGGTTTGCTAGCTAATGTTTTGGATGTTTTCATAGAACATTATTGATCTACTGCTTTCCAGGCTGTGAATATAAATTTTCACAGACTGGCTTTTTTGATATTTTATTTGATATTTACTTTTTCAATATTTTGACACACCCTGTTTGGACTTATTGAGTATCATTCACTAATACGTGTATAGAAATCCTACTTTGTGCAAAATTACCGTCGGATTCATGACACGTGCGCACCGGCCAATTTTGTTCCTACTACCGTGCGTATGTTAGTGAATCAGAATCATTCTAAATTGACAGGTGCCTGCCCGCTATTTGGAATCAGCATACTGCCACGCCCCCATTTCTCTATATAAGGAAATACGCTTGCCTAGAGGTGTGTCATGGAGAAAGCGGTGAAGTTGTTGTAAGAGAGAAGCATGGCCCCTAAAGCAAAACAGCAAAAGAATTTCACGACTGAAGAAATTGAAACAATAGTGTCCAAGGTGGAAGCCAGAAAAGGCACACTTTTCCGAAGTATTTCCTCGGGAGTGACGATGGTAAAAAACAATGAGGCTTGGGCTCCAATATCTTCCAGCAAGGCTAGATATGCCATCTTAACATTTGCTTGGAGGTAAATCGGAATCTTTTATATACCCTGCATGCCTTTTAATAGGCTACCAATTAACATTGGCTACATATGCGCAATTTCATGGCACTAGAAATTGGTGGGAGTAGCCGATCATTATAGGCCAAGTCAATAAACACAATGAAAACCAAAACTGTTACATTTCAATATGGACATTCTCATATACTCCATTGTAAGCTGGGACACTCAGTTTTTATAGTTGAATATTTTAATTATGACAATAAATGATGAGGATGAAAGGACATCAATTTCATGATAATTTAATACATTTGGCCAATGCATTAGTAAATTAACGGTTTTAAATATTTTTGTCTATTAAAGCCTTTTTAATGAATGCGGTTTTAATATGATATGCATTTAGTTAAAAGGTGCGTGTTTACATTTTCTAAGACGGCCGGGCCTTCATCATTTGTGCGTACACATGGTCTGAGGCAGTTCTAAATTTGTTCACAGAGTACGGACAGATTCAGGTAAGAAAATATTGATGAATCCCGGATTTGTGCTTAAAAACGTTCGTACGCACGGTTTAAGCACAGATTTGTGCGTACGCACTGTTTGTGAATGAGGCCCATTGTTAGAAGCAAGAGGCAACGGAGCTCGCTGTTTCAACTGAGAGCTGACTCGGGAGCCAATATTCTCTGTGGGTCCAAGTACTACAGGGATGTAAGAGACAAATTATATATAGGTCCAAAATCAACAAACTAATCCTTTAAATTTGACTTGCAATTGCAGCGTCCCATTTGGGCCAATCAGTGTAGTTTCCAGAATGCTGGAACTCGGTGGCAAAGACGCATCACTTCCCCACGTTTAGTCCGACAATACAACAACACAATACCTGCGGACTCGCTATGTGTTTCCGCTGGTGCTGCAGAGGGGCATGATGGGTAGGCAGGCTGATGTAAAAAAGGTGGGTCGCTCTGGGTCTACAAAACGACCTCCACAACACATAAATAATACATATTCAGCGGCCGGAAAAACCCCAGGCAGGGCCCCCGCGTTCTCGGGGAAAATGCTAATGGAAATGGCCCCCGCCCTTCCTCCTGCGGCGGGCCCTGTCAGCGGCGGGCCCTCTCCAGAATGGATAGGCTTCATTTTTTGGCGGCCAAGCATGAATATTATGAGTGGCTAGCGTGCTGTTTCCGCGGCGTTGAGGGCCGCTGTTTAAGGGGGGTTTTAATTTCACACTACATTAAGTCTTATACAACACGGGGCTTTTGGCAAACAGTTGTGCGAAATGCCCCCCCTCTGTAAACTATCATGAGACAAAGATAAGAAACCTTACATAAAATACACAAAAAAAAAAAACCACACAGAACTTTTTACCATCTACTTATGCAAATGTGTGTGTGGTTTTTTTTTTTGGGAGGGGGTTTGCTTCTCATTTGATACATCATCGGTTCAATTTCTGCCCGGGTGGCGAGTTTGCTTTGATAATAACAGCGTTCAAGCGGGTTCGTTTTTTTCCAAACACACCGTCCCTCTCTCTCTCCCTCCCTCCCTCCCTCTCTCCATCCATCCATCCACTCTGCATTCCTTCCTCCTGCATGAGAGGCGCGTGAAGGTCGGCGGCGCGAGTCTCGGGGAGCCAGAGGTTGTCCTTCTGCGTTCTTGAGGAAACCTTATTTTTTTTTTTTTTTTTTTTACCTGTTGAACTCCTGACCTTCCCCCGAGGCGCAGCCCGCTATTGACTGGAGCATCGCCATCAAGGACTGCCATCCATTTAAAAATGCTTTCCATTCTAAGCCGCCCTGTGGTTCCTTTTGATGGAATGCTATCTATTGAAAAAAAGCTTCTTTTTTTTTCTCTTGTCCAAAAGGGACTCGCAAAAGGTAACGGTTTTGCAAAAAAATCCAATATATATTTGAAGTAAACAGCGTTTTTGCTTTGCATCGCTCTGATCCAATAAAAGTTTTTATTTGCGCTTGAAGGGTTTGTTGGTGCATTGTGGGAGTGCTGCGGTATTGTTTATCAGAGGGCTAACGGGCCAAAGATGGTATTGACACATCACTTCACAGATAAGCCACTTTAAAGCCACATCGATCACACACACACACACACACACTTTTGGCCCATGTCTCTGCATCGGGCCAAACACAAACTTAAATTTAAATATGCACCTACTTGCACAAAGACAAAGCACACACACACACACACACACACAGGTCCGATAGACTGGGAGTCCCGCCTCAGCAGGGGTTCAGTAGAGGTCTCCATGACAACACTGCCGACTCAGCACTGCCTCTGGGCTCACTCGCACTCCTGTATCACCTTCACACACACCTACACCTACACCTACACCTACACCTGACCGCTGCCTATTCAGCAGCTGTGTGTGTCCCTGTGGTTCAGTAGTAAGACCGGAAGGCCCCCAGGGGCCCCGACAGCACCGAGGCCGGGGCGCGACCCCGCACACCGGAGCAGACAGAGGCTTCGACCGATGCAGGGTTTTTTTTATAATGATATATTTTTGGATTGAAGCTGCCAATAGCCGATATTTTGTGCCGATACAGCATCTGTAAATTTGACCATTTTAATGCCAAAAGCCTTCCAAAAAATGACAATTTTATTCTTGTCAGGGTGGAAAAGCCTCTGACACAGCATTTAGACCATCATGGGACACTGAAGAAAGAAAGAAAGAAAGAAAGAGGGATGGAAAGAGGGAAGGAGAGAAAGGGAGGAATAATGCCACTTGCGATCACAACTATTGGAAAAGCTTTTGTCCAAAAACAAACTCACAAAACATAACTATTTGCAAAGTTCAATAGGCTATTTGAAGTAAACAGTGTTTTGTTTTTCAGCACTCCGTGTTCCAATAAATGTTGGAAGGAAAGGAAGACAGAAAGACAGAAAGAAAGAAGGAAGGACAGAAGAAAAACAAACAAGGAAACCAACACAACTGCAAAATTCAATGTACGCTCTATTTGCAGTAAACACGATTTTTGTTGCCATTCTGTGATCCAAAGAAAGAAAGAAAGAAAGAAAGAGGAAGGAAGGATTCATCGGGGTTGGGGTCAATTCATGAATGAACTTATCAATTCCAATTGGAATTTGAAAAAAAAAAAAAGAAGAGAGAATTGGAATTGAATTGGAATTGCAGGAAGTCAAATTTAAATTCAATGAAATTCTATGAAATTTCTTACCACATATCTGAGATTCCACCTAGTGTTATCAATACTGAATAGTACTAATATATTTTCAGCCGGTATTTGATGCAGAAGATGTAATCATAATCCATACATTATGATTCCAATGTATTTAATTTGTTGAACTGTCTATTATTAGAAGTGGAATTTCATGGGATTTCATGGAATTCCGTTTCCTGTCATTCCAATTCAATTCCAGTTATGTTTCCAATTCCAACTCCAGGAACTGAATTGGAGTTTACCAGGCATTCTCAATTCAATTCATGTACACACACACACACACACACACACGCACATGTAGAACTGACAACCTCTCTATATTCTGTGTTTGTAGTAAACACCATTTTGAATATTTCCATTCTGTGATTCAACAGATTCTGTACTAATGCATCAGATACTATTAGAAAGTATCTGCCTCCACTATAAGCAGATTACAATCAATTTCAACCATCTAAAGTCTCTCTGCCTCCCATCTAAACACCCTAAGTGACGCCCAATCATTGGCCTGAAGGAGCCGGTGTTCGCCCTCTCAATCTGGCCTACCTGCATCTCTCACACACACACACACACACACTTTGTGATAAAAATGAAGAATTGAATTCCTGTGTGCCAGAGATAGAGAGCAGAGAGAAAGATTGAGAGAGAGAGAGAATTAATGCCGTTTTATTATGTTCCCCCGGAGAGGGACAGAGCAGTGGCGAGGGGAGAAAGAATGAAACTCTGTGTGTGTGTGTGTGTGTGTGTGTGTGTGTGTGTGTATGAGTGTGTGTAAACAGCTGTGGCAGGGTAAATGAAAGAGTTTAACCCAGTAACAAGCCATGTAAAGAGCCCAGGAGCAATGTCACGGACTCAACGCCACAGCTAACCACACACACACACACACACACACAGCATAGGGGGGGGGGGGGGGGGGGGTGACAGCAATTCAAATCACACACACATGCATTAAATCATGCATGCTCATACATACAGATCCATCCAAGAGCATTGCCACCCTGTCCCATCTAGTGATGATGAATGTGTTCCGGTGCATTCAAACAAGCTTCCAGTCATCTCAGAACTTCAGGAGGGTTAGACTGATATATATGGGGCCGATATTGGTCTTTTATTAAAAAATCTGATATCAGCTAGTCAGTGTGGTCCACCTCTGATATGATTGGTTATATATTTATTGAAGAATTGACTGGATGTCTATAGAAAGACCTTAACCTGCATTGATATGATTGGTTACATATTTATTGTAGAATTGACTGGTTGTCTATAGAAAGATCTTAACTTGAATTGGTCCTAATGTGATTTGGTCCTGATCAGATTCTACTTTAGTCTGCATGAATATGTTTGATTATTATTACCTCTGCCAAGGAGGTTATGTTTTCAGTGCTGTTTGTTTGTTTGTTTGTCTGTTTGTCTGTCAGCAGGATTACGGAAAAACTACTGGCCCGTTTTTCATGAAACTTGGTGGAAGGGTGTAGCATGGGCCAAGGAAGAACCCATTACATTTTGGAGCGGATCCGGATCCGACTCACGAACAAGCAATAATAGCACGAACCTTGGCAGAGGTCTGCGCTCTGCGAGTGCCCTTCTAGTTATTATTATTAGTAGTAATAGGATTACAATGGGTTTCATTGGAGAGTTTTAGTTTTCAGAGGCTTTTCCACCCTGACAAGAATAAAATTCTGGGGGAAACAGTGAATCCTTGGAAGTTTTGGGATTTTTTTCCCATGAAAATGGTCAAATTTAAAGGGGCATTAACTTGCATCCTGGGTTTCCCCTTAAATTTCCTTTTAATTTGCTTCAGAGTTGGAAAAGACATTTTTTCTACTCTACTGTATTGTATTCTATTCTACTCTTTTGTATTCTACTCTACTCGACCCTATTCTATTCTGCTCTATTCTATTATATTCTATTATACTCTATTCTATTCTATTATACTCTATTCTATTCTGTTCTACTCTACTCTTTTCTATTTCATTCTACTATATTGTATTCCATTCTACTCTACTGTATTCTATTCTACTCTACTCTGCTCTATTCTACTCTATTGTATTGTATTGTACTGTGCTCCAATGCTTCACTGAAGCTATAGCTGGAATGGAAAGAAATCTAAATGTTTGTGCACCATGACCCTGTAATTAAGCATGACATATTTGGCATCTTTGAAAACCGTAGAATCTGGACTAGAATTTAAAATAAAGTTCTTCTGTGGGTTTGAACAAAGCTTGGTAGAAGTATGACATTTATCAACATCTCTTGGCGGCCATAACTGCATCATTGACAGGTCTCTGGCTGCAGCGTACGGTGGCCTGTAATTGCCATAATAATAAATAATAAAGTAACGTTTTCACAATGCAGAGGTGTGAGCGAGCTAATTAGAGCGGAGATCCAACAGAAATGTCTAGCGAAGAGGCAATACATCATCGTGCTAAATACCGGAGTAACGATACCGCTTTGGCATTTGCTTTTTTGGGCTTTTTTTTTTTGTCTTCAGCTCGCTTGTCGCACCGTCCTCCATCGGTGAGCAGCTGAAAATGCCAGCAGGTGGGGAGGAGGGGGGGGTGTGGATTGGGAGAGTCTTGAAACCCCAAAGGGAGGGGAGTTTTTGTTCCATAACAGAGTACAAGCTGGAGAGTGAGTTTTGAAAGGCATAAATCTCGGTACCTGGCCATTTTGTACTATGGGGCAGTAAAAATCTTACTTATTGCACCTTTAAAGATCAGCATAAAACATTGACAGGGTTCCTACACATTTTCAATTAAAAAATTCCATACTTTTTCCAGACCTTGATTTGTTTTGAAGATTTTGTCCGGTGTTCAATATGATTTAAGCAGATAGACATCTTGCCCCTGCTAACTAGGTCATATCACTGTATAGATGAAGATTGTTCTTCACAGCGACAAATATCAGAATATGTGAGATGATTGGCAGGGTTCCTACACGGTTTCCATCTTAAAATTCCATATTTTTCCCAGGCCCTATGTTCTTGACCGGATTTGATTTTGGTGGGTATTTGATATAATGCATGCTGACAGCGGCTGGGTAATAAGAGCGTCCCTCTATTTGAACATTATTCTTCACATCAACAAAAACTGTGGACTCAAAGTGGCTCTACAACAACATAAAGCTAGAATTATGTGCGTATCGGACCTGAACCGCAACATTTTCCATACTTTTCCAGCCATTTTTTTCAAGTTCCCAAACTATTCAAGACCTGGAAATGATCGAATTCATTTTTAATACTTTTCTAGACTTTCCAGACCTGCGTAGGAACCCTGCATTGAGCTTCAATCCAAAAGATATTGATACCCATGCCGGTTGAACCCCAGTACCCAGGCTTTTGGCTTGAAGCTGGGGGGGGGGGGGGGAGGAGCCTTTGCCACCAGCCTCACCTCACAATGAAGACGTTTCCGTGGCAAAGCGTCAAATCTTTTTCCCTGTTTTCTGCGAGGGGGAAAAAAGAATAAAAAATTTGAGGACAGCGACTGTCTGCCTCTCCGCTTTCTGCAAAAGCCCTCCGAGGGCCTTACCCCACCCCCCACCCTCCTCCCTTCTTCCACAAATCCGGAGCAGCTTTTCAACGCCGGCCCAGTTTAAACCCCCCTGTCAATAGGAAGAAGAGCGTCGCCTCTTTTTCTATGGTGATGTGCTTGTGAATAATTAAGACAAAACTGCCAGCAAACGGGAGGAGCGGGCGGGTGTTTATGCACACACTGGTTCAGTTCGCTCTATCAATTATACATCTGCCGCAGCCGCGCGAACACAGAGGAAGGAGTTTGAAGGGGCCTTTGCTCAAAATGTCTGTCGGGACGGGAGCGTCTGCATGCAAAGCAGTAGGCTGTCATTCAAGCGGAAGGGATAAATCGAGACTAATGCGCGAGGATTACGTGTTTTTTCGGCCTTAACGGAGAGTCGTACCGACGATTCTCCCCCGAGGAACAGATCTGACCGATTACGTCTTAGAATATTCTAAGCCGTCACGGTATGTCGTAGAACGCGCCGCGCATTCCGCACCTATATCGATCGGGATCCGAAAACAGCGTGTTTTGCGGATCGTTAGCGAAAAGTCCGGGGGTCAGGGGAGGGGGAGGCTCGACACCCCTCCCCCCCCCCCCCTCCCCTCAGGCTACGTTCGAGCCCCGAAAAACAAGACCCCGGCGCTTGGGTTTCATTAGCCGGGGCGAGGGAAGACGCAGAAACACAGTGCCACTAACAATTAGCGTGACACATCCCGGGCTGATCTAGTCTATCACATCGGCTTTGTGTTAATTAGATTTAATGCTGACTTAATCTGAGGCTTGCCACTTAATGACACTAATTCGCGCTTTCGGGGGAAAACTCTGACCCGGCCCGGCAAATAGCACCTGAATCCATAGGCCAAAAGGCAAGGAGGGTAATTATTAATGACGTGCTGGAATTACCCCATCATCCCTACCTCTCTCGCTCTCTTTCTCTCACTCTCTCTCTCTCTCTCAGTTCAGGGTGTCTGGCATTCATTCAACTCATCGTGGTCTTTGAAGTCTGATATAATTCTGGACCGAAGCCGATATTTGGTGCCAATATTCGGCACCTTTCATTTGGATCATTTCAAATTCCCCACAAATTACAAATATTCAGTGTTTCCCCTTACAAAAAAGTCACATGTGAAAACCAATATGTGAACTCAAAGCACATGTGCTTTTTGGACACTTGAAATTTCCCATGTCCCATGTGAAAATGTCATTTTCACCTGTGAATTGAAATTAAGTTGTCACATGTGAAATAAATATTGTCATATGTCTTTGAATTCACATGTGGGTTTTCACATGTGACTTTTTTGTCAGGCACATGATTCTCAACCTTTTTCATATCAAGGACCCCTACTTTAGTATACATTAGGGCCACAGACCCACATTTGATTATATTTTTTCTAGCGGACCCAAATCTGAGAATATTTTTTATATGATTTTGTCCAGAATTCCTGTCTGTATTGTAGGTAGAGAGATAACAGTGAATCTATGACTAAAACAGTCATTCTTCTACATTCTCTAATTGTGTTAACTTATTGTAAATGAAATGTTGCAAGTTAAACAATTTAGCAATTTGCTGAGGACCCCCTGGAACCCCCTCATGGACCCCTGGTGGTCCCCGGACCCCATGTTGTGAACCACTGCCCTATAGGATTTAATTCCTGTCATGGTGGAAAAGCCTCTGAAACAGCATTTAGACCATCATGGGACACTAAAACTCTCCACTGACGGATGATAATAATAAGAACATATTGATGCATAATTGTGAAGAATCTGATCAAAATGTCTCATTAGAATCAATTCACAGCCAGTGTAGTATTGATCAATTCTACAATAAATATGTAATCAATCAAACTGCATCATATCCATCATATCAGAGGTGGATGATGCTGATTGGATGATATCTCATTTATCATAAAATGCCAATATCAGCCTCATATATCGGTGTCACCCAATTCACAACACACAGCATATGTTCTCCTCACGCCCGTCTCCTCCCTCAAGAAGGAAAATCAAACAATGGCTAACTTGTGAGTGACACTACATACACACACACACATGCATACACACACACACACACACACACACACTCCTGCAGGTCCAGGTCTAATGGGACTCCCACCCCTCCTAATCCTGCCTCTCTGAAAGGATATTTAATCAGGCGCTGATTAACGGGAGCGTGACAGAACAGTGTCAGGGCTTGCTGTGTACACACACACACACACACACACACACACACACACACACACACACACACACCTGTATCTGTCAGTGTGCCTCTACAGACAGGCAAACAGCAGACGACCTCTATCATGACCAAAGGCCTCTCTCTCTCTCTCCTCTTTCGCACAGATATTGTCCCCCCCCCCCTTTCTCTCCATCGTAGGAAACAAAGCAAGAAAAAGAAAGAAATGGTAATCTTTCCCCTCCAACCCCCCGACTCCCTCTTTTCTTTATTTCCTGTTGTCCTCTCTCGACTCCCCGAGAATGAATTAAACATCAGGGCGGGCGGGCGGGCGGGCGGGCACTGTGAGTGTCACCACGATTGCCGACGGGACGCCGGCCCACTTCTGGATATGCAGAGAGAGAGAGGGAGAAGACTCGAGAAAGCGAGGGAGGAGAAGTAGTGAGGGAGGATGGAGGGAGGGAGGTTAGCGGGAGTCGAAGGAGGAGGCGAAGGGAAATGAAAAGAGGAAGCGAGGAGCGAGCGCGGTCAACCTCCGCTCGGGCGTCCTCTGGATGCTCCTTCCCCCCCCCCCCCCTCTCTCTCTCTCCATCTTTTCTACCTCCTCTCTTTTTTCCGTTCTTCTCCTTGCTCTCTAAACTTCCCCCCCCCCCCCTCCTCTCACCCTCCCCTCCCCCGTCTTCAAAAACCCTCGGCGGATTGGTTTTTCCGGGCGCCGCCTCGCCCCCCCGTTTCAGCCGTCTCATCTCATCACGACGCCTTCTTCTTCCTCCCTCTCTCTCTCTCTCTCTCTCTCTCTCTCTCTCTCTCTTTCCCTCTACCTCTCTCTCCCTCTCTCTCTTTTCTGCAACAACAAAGCCTTGATATCGGCGCACCCCGGAAAAAAAAAAATAAGCATCTCATATCGTTCTTTCCCTTCCTTCCTCTACTCCACGTCCCTTTCCCTTTCTCTCACCTCCTACCAGCTCCGGTATAAAAAAAACAAAAACAAACAAAAAAGGGAAGAAAAAAAACATGAAAAAACGAAACAGTACAAGTCGGTAACACACAACGGCCCCGTAAAATATTAACGGCGTGCGAATCGAAGCGACCAAAGAGTCCACTGGCCCCTCTAATAAACCCGGGTTATGGAGAGAGTAAATTACACCAGCCATTAACCCTGTACCAGCAGGACCACTCAATGATCTCCCTCCACTCTCGCCCTATTACAATTTACTGCCTCCCTAAATGGCACGATGAGATACTTAAATGTCAAGCTAACACTGGGTGATAAAGGGAAAGGTTTTGCTTGAGGTGGGGTGGGGGTGGGGGGGATAAAACGGTAAAAATTGCCGTCCCCCGTCCTTGATTTTGGGGTTTGCGCAGTAAACTCGGGGAGGGGGCTTTTATTGTGAAAAAAAAATGGAGCGTAAACAGCGAGCGGCAGTAATGTTGCATGCGGGGCTTTATGTGCTCTTCCAGGGACTTGTGTGGAGTGTGTGTGTGTGTGTGTGTGTGTGTGTGTGTGTGTGTGTGTGTGTGTGTGTGTGTGTTTGATTGCGAGTTTGCAGACTTGAGTTTTGGCTGTGCGTGCCCCTGTGTGTGTGTGTGTGTGTGTGTGTGATCGTAAGTTTGCAGACCTGCATTTGGCTATGCCCACTCCTGTGTGTGTGTGTGTTTGATTGTGAGTTTTCGGACTTGCGTTTGGCTGTGCCTGCCCTTGTGTGTGTGTGTGTGTGTGTGTGTGTGTGTGTGTGTGTGTGTGTGTGCAATCATAAGTTTGCAGACCTGCATTTGGCTATGCCCACTCCTGTGTGTGTGTGTGTGTGTGTGTTGTGTATGTGTGATCACAAATTTGCAGACTTAACGTTTGGCTTTTCCCTGCCCGTGTGTGTGTGTGTGTGTGTGTGTCCCAAGTCTCTATCAAAGGGAGATAATACTTGCTGCTGTCCTATCAGCTGTGGCCTGAAGCCGAGTGCTGAGATAATTGAAGTTATTAGCCTGCTGCCCGTTAGCCAGCACACAGCTCGAGGTGGGGCTCAGCCAGCTTTAACCTTGCTACCCGCAACACACACACACACACACACACACACACACACACACACGCTGGAGTCTCCAGTCTCCTCCATCCATGCCTCCCCATCTCCCAGTGTTTATCAAGGATCATCTCTACTGGAGGGTGTGTGTGAAAAGAGGTGGTGGTGGGAGTGAAGGGTGGTGTGTGTGTGTGTGTGTGTGTATGTGTGTGTGCGGTGTGTATGCATTTGACATACTCCTGCGTTTCTTCACAAATCCCATGCTCCGTGTTTTGTTTACTCTGCAGTGGTTTCCAGTATGAATGAATGAATGAATGATTGAGTGAATGATTGAATGAATGGATGAAAACCTCAACATAGTGAACTCTACATCTCTCTTTACCCTCTATTTTCTCCCTACTCTTTCTTTTTCTTTCTTGCTATCACTTCCCACAATCTCATTTTTCACTGTATAGGGTCATAATGTTAAATACAGCAACATATGCATGTGTGTGTGTGTGTGTGCTGATTAAAACACACAAATATATAGCCAAAACATACACTACAGATGAAGTATAGGAACATTCAAGATTAAAAAAACTCTAAAATAAAAAGCCAAAGTTGACGTTGATGCAAGCCAACACATCTGAAGCACCAGCACCAACACAGCACTAGCACTAAAAATAGCTTTGTCTAGTCTAGGAGACTTATAATGTATTATTATAAAGATTCCATAACCGTATAAATTTTTTATGTGTTCATTATTTTTGAGCAAGCTTATGCATAGCGTTTGGGGTTATTTAAGTTTTCCACCAGCTTCAGATAGAGCCCACCAACTGTGGTGCGATTTCTCGCGGGGTAACTGAGCTTAAATGTACATAAGCCCTGTTCACATTCAGTGTGTGTGTGTGTGTGTGTGTGTGTGTGTGTGTGTGTGTGTGTGATGAGGGTGCACATAAAGTTTCTGATCACAGAGATGGTGAACATCAAAGCGTTCCACAGTTTTAAAAAAAAAAAAAAAAAAAAAAGTGTTATTTCCGTCCCGAAGCATCGCCCATTTGCAACAATAAGCACACAATTAATTAGCGCTAACACCCGGTTAGGTGGCGCGATACACTGGGAGACTTCAGATACATGTTTGTTTTCATGTTTGCATTATTTAGCGGCGAATCTGCTGATTAAAAGTCAAAACGGCGCCGGGGCCCCCTGGTCTCCCGGCGCTCCCTCCCTCCCTCCCCGGGGCCCGCGCGGCGCCATCGCTAAACTAGTTCAAAAATGACAAGGCAACCCTCAGGACGACAACACATGCTCCTCTTATCCGTCTCTTTCCCTCCGTCTCTCGCACATATTTCCACGGAAAGAGAACGAGAGCGGAGACGGAGAGCTGCGACCGCTTCTTTCTTTGAAACGAGCTGCCTAGCGTCCGTAAACACCATGATGTATTAGACATAACCTGTCGTGCTAATGAGGTCATTAATTGAGCTGGTTAGTGTGTTAATTAGCAAGTATTTCTATGTCAACATACTTGTTGTCGCATCGCACATGGGTGGTATTGATATGAACTCCGTATCTTAAAGCGTTAACGAGTTGTAGTGGAAAATCAGGTATTTCGTGAGCTTAGAATTATAAGGTTCTATCTGCCTTCAGGATAGTTCTGAGATATTGAGCTTCAAAATTTTCAGCATCCATTGAGTTAAATGGAGATGGGTCCTTTTGTTTTAGAAATTACAGACTCAAAAATCATTATTTAAAAAAAAAATAACACCACACATACAGTACTGTGCAAAAGTCTTAGGCACCCTAGATTTTTTATATAAATTTCTTAGACGCCTTAGATGTTTATTTGTTTCCTGCATTAGTGTGTCAGTAGACTGCTGTTTATTGTAAATTTTTGATATTCAGAAACTTTTCATTACATTAGTTTTGAAAGCATCTTCGCGTTATGGATGTCTTTGACATATGCCTAAGCCTTTTGCACGGTACTGTATGTCAACAGGCACTCATAGAATAGGTTCATACGACTAACTCAGTTTCGACAAAAAGGTCAGATAGAACCTTATAATACCAAGGTCACAATTTCCTCATTAATATGCAAATTTATGCAGCAAGGCGCTTCCAAATCTAATCAGATCGTCTGCTCTATAGGGGGAACCTGTGGTGGAAGTATGAAGCTTCTATCATGTATTGCTGTTGAGTTGACAAGACGCCACCATGACAATGCCCAAAATTCCATCGGAAACTAACACTTTCCCTCCATGTATCCGACAGTATCCAAATTCCCTGGCCTTCCCATGCACTTCCACTCCTCCCCTTCCATTTCTCTTTCTTTTTTTTTCCCACCCATCCCTTCCTCGTGACACCGAAGGGAGAGACGGGGGTAAGGGGAGGTGAGACTGCGGAAAGGGAGACGCAGCTCTGACACTAAGCCGCCTTTATCTGTTTAAAACCACTGAGCTGTTCCTTGTGAAATCTTTACATGTTAAGCCGATAAGTGCGGCAAAACAATAAACAACATCATCTCGGTGTTAGCTAGGGATCCCTCCTTTCATCTGACTGGAGATTAGGTTCATTTGCTCGACTCGCGGCGCCTCAGTTACCCAGATTAAAACCACGCCAAGGCTTTGTCATCCCCCGACGAACACAACGCCAGGCATTACCTTGGAAAAGATTAAGCCGCGATTAGGCAGATCGGATACAATAACACCGCCGTCACGTCGGCCCAAGACAACCCACTGGCTGGCAGACTAACCGTCAGATAGACACGGGTTTAAAAATAATAGCTGTAACAATGGCTGTGATGTACAGCCAAGGAAACGTTATCCTCTTGGGTATCAGCGACTTCGTTATAAGTCTATTCTAGAAGCGGTTCCACAAACCGTGGCAAGAAGAAGTTCCAACAACGCAGAGGAGCCGCGGACCTGAAACTGTAGAGAAAGCATCAAGAGAGACCTTCAAATGTGTTAATGTATCTTTAATAGGGTGTGGAAAGAAACCAGTAGGGGTTTGTTTAAAAAAAACCCGCAAAAAATCGAATGAAACGTGGTACATTCGCACGACAAACCAAACCCCTAGAACTTGCATTTTTCATACCCGAGTTGTTGACTAGCCTCTTGCGCATGCTTTGTTCTTCATTTCATGGTGGGACTAAGAGGTATCAAAGGCACTTTGTCATGTGGAATACCAAAAAGCCAAATCTCCGGCGCGCACCGACGATTAATACCGTTGTGTGTTCCCCCCCCCCCCACCCACCCCCGAAGCTTGAGGCAGAGACGCTGGGGACCTGTAGCTCCTCTGTACGCTCTAAATGGATTTCACACTTCCCCTTGGAGATATGAGGGGAAAACCTAGGTAGGAGCCATGGGGGGGCACATCCAGAAAATCACAGCCTCGACTGGCGAGAATCCAAATAGCAAACACAGGTACGCTCTCGAGCACCCTCGGGACGCGACTTGAATGCGAGTGCGCGAACGTTCGGGCCCCCGTCGGCGACAAGTACGTTCTCCGGCACGTAAAGACGAAGAGTTTAACGGTGGGAAACGCTCCCCGAAATATCTCAAGTTTGCTCCAAGAGACCCAAACTTTCCACTCCCCTCTGATTTATTTGCCGTTACTTAAGACCAGCGTTCATTTTTGATTCCTCCCCCCCCCCCTCCCACCTCTTCGCTTCAGAAATGTGTGAACGACTCCGCCGACTAATGAAATGAAAGGCCGTCTAAAAGCTATCAAACGTAATCATACGGATATCACACTTCAATGTCAGCTCTTCACTTTAACACTCCGAGTGTTAAGGGCCAATTTAAGTCTTTTGATATCCTCAAGGGGAGGGAAAGAAAAAAAAAAAAAAAGAAATCATTTAGAACATGAAAACCTCAATTCGCTGTTAACTCGGCCGGACTCGGCCATCTCGGCTGTCATTGATTGGGTCCCCTTGCCTGTCCCCCGTCACCCGCGATGACCCTCGTTCGGCTTTAATTTCATGTCTCGCTCTCTCTCCCCCGGCCAGGAAATTAAAGCCACCGCCAGCGCCGCGGTCACATGTAATGGAGGACATTAGAACAGCTGCAATTACCATGAACTGTCAATGCGTAATACGAATTGAATTAGATCACTCACTCCGCGAGAGAGAGGGAGCGAGAGAGAGAGAGAGAGAGAGAGATGACCACTTTCCTCTGTGCATGTTTTGCACCCCCCCCACCCCCTACTTCATTATCGTGAGCCAGCAAACTGGAACAGGGAGAAAATCGAGGCGGTGAAATGGACTCGGTCAAACTGCCGCAAATCCATTCGACTGTCCACAATTTCATTTCTAAGAAGTCCAACAAAGCTATTAAAATGAAAGAAAAAGGCAAGACCTGCGCGAAGACACACACATGAACGCGGCATAAACACTCGAAGGAGCTCACGAAGACCCCCCCCCCCCTAATTAAAAACCGGGTGTGTTTGAATGACTGGAATGCTTTGGTCTCTTTGCTACAATTTATAGGAACCAATTATACTGCTATGCTGTGTTGCTTTGCTCAGATGAGGTTGCGGCGGGAGAAGCTGGAAAGGGGGCAACTGGGACAAGCGGGGGAGGGAGTGGGCAGGTCAGCGGGTCAGGGAGGGGGGTAGAGGGTGAGATGGGTGGGGTTGTGGGGGGGGGTGCTGTTGGAGCCGAGTCTAAGGTCAAGGTGCGAGCCAAGGGCGGCTGGAGGAGAGCCAGAGGGGGGAGAGCACCGGAAGGTCAAGGGCTCCCAGACGAGGACGCCGGCATTATGCACACCGCCGCATATTTTATGCATATTTGTTGCATTGCGGAATAATGTTTTGATAGCATCCCCCCCCCCCCATCTATATCTCATTCATCATGTATGTGCTCAAGGTTTTTTTTTGCCAGGAAATACTGGCATGCGAGAGCGCGAACACACACGCACGGCAACACCGGCAACGCGCGCCGCGAATCCGCATCAGCGTTTTTCCCCCCGGAGCGCTTTGCATCTCACCCGGCGATTGGCTTTTCACCATCAGTCAGCCGGTATCAGGAGACGTGTCAGTTAAACAATGCATCCTGGGTAAAGAGGTGGGTGTCTCCCGTCCTCTCCTGCACTGACAAAGACTGCAGCTAAAAGACAGAGAAAGAGAGAGAGAGAGAATAGAAATCCTGTTCTATTTTATTCCATGTAATTTCCCTCCGCTCTGCAGTGGCCCCCCATCCGATTCCTACACAATTCTCCATATAAAACTTACTTTATAGCACTTTTAAAATGAAATAATGAATAAAACTCGACGTGAAATGTAACTACAGTTCCATGAGTTTGCCTCCCACCCAAGCGGCTGCAGATAATGGGACCTTTAAGTGGGAATAAAGCCGCGGTGCTATAGCGCGCTCTTCTCCTCTCCGAGCTCGCCTCATGACTCATTTGCCCAAAGTGAACATCTCTCCGGCACATTAGAATAACTAATGCACCCACCAAAGTTGTCAACCGATATTAATTGCTTAATTAAAAGGAATGTATTGTCGCTTTGAGTTTACAGGCGGCTCAGTCTCTCCTCGGAGCATTTAAATAACAGATAACAGATCAAGGCGGGCAGACGTGCATGGGATAGAGGGAGAAGGGGGGGGGCGGGGATAGAAGAAAGGGGGAAGATGTTCCTGCAGTTCTGCACTTCCTAGAGTTCACCTGTCAATCAAACTGTGTGGGCGGAGCTTGAAGTTTGAGTTTCTGTAGGTGGCTACAGCTCTTTTCTCTGCCTCTTCAGCCATGGTGGCTATCGCTGCTCATGCTAACTACCCAGTTCTTCTTCTATTTATTACAAATAAACTGGAAACGTAAAACGCATCACTTTTTCATCACACAGTTTTTTTTTTCCAGTAAAGAGCTACCACACACCGGCTGTTTAGAACAGCAAGCTTTCATGAACTGGATACAGGTTGTATCACTATTAGAATAGAGAGTAGCATAACAGACATTTACTTATATGAAAATTATTACTCATAAAAACCTTGTAATAGGGCTGAACAATTAATAGAAATTTTATCGAAATCGCAATATGGCCTGCAATTTTCAAATTGCAGGAGGCGCAATATTTGTTAAAGGTGAAATGTGTGTCAAAATAGCATTTTAAATGAAATATTGTGGTGCTGCAGAGATGTCCTGGCCTACACATCATATTCTACAGACATAAGAAAACTTCTTCTTTGGTACAGATCCCCACAAAAATCACACCATAATCATTTTAATATGTTTTTCAATGAAAATGAGAATAATGATGTAAAAATTATCATTTCCTCTAATATCGCAAATCATATCGCAATTGCAATATCAGTCAAAATAATCGCAATTAGATATTCTTTCAAAATCGTTCAGCCCTACTGTGTAATATAACAACATTGTTGCAGTGACGTCACCTGTTGGTGCACTATCCTGCATCACCACACCAGTGCTGTGCTTGTTGATGTCCCACTTGTGGACCCTGGAGGTCTCAGGTACCTCACCCCTCCCACCACCAACACACACACACACACACACACCATCTCTCTCAATGTAGATTAGAGGATTAACAGCCCATCTTCCTGGCACAGACATTTCCTTTTAGGCATGTTTCTCTTCTTAATCCCCACACCCGGTCTAACACGATTGCAAGCATGCATGCACGCAAACGTATATATGGGACATATACTCAACCACACACACACACACCTTTACACATCACATGCTGCCGCAAGCTCTCATTGTGATGACTGATAAGTATATAAAGGCCTAAGCTGCAAATAGCCCCAGACAACGGTCAGATTTTGCAGCATCTTCAACTTCATGTGTGTCTGGTGATCAATTATCAACCAATCAATTATGACCTGATCAAACACTGAAGATGACAAAACATGTTCCAAATCTCCTAGTCGAAAAAAAACAAACCCTTGAAAATTACGTTATAAAAAGTGATTGTTAATGACACTTTCTCCAGAAGTCCAAAAAGGGAAATCAAGTCATTATTATACACTCCCTTATTTGAATATTAGCTGAACAGGTGCCCGAATTTCATTTCCATAGCAAATGATAGATTAGGCGAATTAACAATGCTGCCATGATGGATCTCCTGTGCTTCAGCCGCTGATGGTGCCGCAGATAGGGCTGTGAATCTCAGATAGCACTACATGGATCACTGTGGAGAGGATAATAATTCAGAACCTCATCAAAACAGAGAGCGATGACGATTTGTCAACGAGGAACTCTCCATGGACGTGGAAATGTATTCCGGTAACGCCTGACTACCAGGGGTGGGAAGAGTTTGGCTGAAACTTCGCTGAAGTCAAAGATGAATTGCTGGTGGAAATAATCGACTTGAAGCTGCACTTTTTATGGAAAAATGTTGTCAGCTTAAGAATGTTGTCACACCAAGTTCTTTTGAAGGGTTTTTCCCTGACCTGAGACTGTTTATGCCAAAAGTCTGTTGGTGTGACTAGGGTACTAGCGAACTAGGGTGTGGTCCAGAAAAGCGGACCAGGGTTTGCATGAAAACAGGGATCTGGGGTCCGCTTCATGCAAAGTACAGTGTGGTCCACAGCAGGTGTGTTAATTTTGGCACCAAATAAACAAAAACAGAACTAGAAATGATTACTAGTGACAAAAAGTTTACGCGATTTATACGCAAAATGCACCGTAGTTCGGAAGAATTTTCATGTGTGTGAAAGCAAATCCGCGAGGGTGAAAATCGGGTTCAGACTTGAGTAATCAACTGTGAAAATGCCCTAAATCACGACAGAGAAGAGCGTCCCATCCGCGCGTAGATTCGCCCTGTTCGTTCAAATGAAATTCTGGTGTCAGCTATGATCACTTCTCCGCCAACAAGAAGCGACGAATCCAAACGTAACAGCGAAATACAAACTGTCTCTTAAACCAGTGGTTCTCAACCTTTTTTATATCAAGGACCCCTAATTTAGTCCACATTAGAGCCACGGACCCCCATTTGATGAGATTTTGTCTCTCGGACCCAAATCTGAGAATATTTTTATTGTCAGATATGATTTTGTCCAGAATTCCATGACTATCTGTATTGTAGGTGGAGAGATAACAGTGAAACTATGATCAAAATAGTCATTCTAAAATGACAAAATAATGAAGTTTAACAATTCATCAATTTGCTGGGGACCCCCTGGAATGCCCTCAAGGACCCCACATTGAGAACCACTGTCTTAAACAGCAGCGACCAAACGCTCTGTCCAGAGAAATCTGGACTCACCCCACCAGAAGAAGTCATTCAATTTACTGAAGTCACGTTAACAGATTTCTGGGTAATGAAGTACTTCAAATGGTCAAAAATTCCACTATTGCTGCCACTTGAGGCTACCAAAGTGTTACTAAGTTACTTAATACATTGTTACATATGATCTTTTGCATTCAATGGGGAACAGTGTTCAAACTAGGGTCATTTAATAAAAAAAATATATATATATTTTTAACCCTCTAGACCCCATAGCGCCCACGAGCGCCCGTCATTTTTAAATCGTTTAAATTGTACCAAAATCTGAAAATCAAGTTATCAGCTTTGTTTTATATATACTTCAAGTTGTCATCGATGAACTGGAACCGGAAAATATATCTGGTGACACTGAGACGTTTGATTTTCCCCGAGTTTGGTCGTCCTCCACCGGTAACGTTAGATTGGTGTCCCAGGTGGTTCGATTAAGTTTGGCGACTTTTTCCATATTTGTTTGTCAACTATTACTGTCTGATCTTATTACTGTGTGGGCTGAAGCGCTGGAGGTTTTGTATGGATTTTGAAAGCTTATTGTTAGCTAAGATAGGCAGGATCTGTTTTGTTGTCATACTGTGAATGACACTTAAGGAGACGCCCTGCATCGCTTGGCCATGTATTTGGTACCAAATTAAAGGGAAAGTTGTGTTTTTTTAAATGGAAAAACTTGTGATTGTCAATTTCTTTTTATTTTTGAGGTATAGCTGTTTGTTTGGAATGAGCACGAAAATGCTGATTTAAGTGAGAATTCCCAGTGAACTGCAGCAACATTCTAGAATTCTACTGGGGTCTAGAGGGTTTAAAAAAAAGTGCATAAAGTAAAGGCAGATTGCACTTCTCTTCTCAGCTGATTGACAATTCACGGCTCATGGCGCCGCACTTTTTGAGGCAATGCTTATGGAGAGCGTACAAAATTTGTACTCTGTAATAGATGTGATTTAAAGTGTAGTGAAGGACAATATAAGTCAATATATGTGAACGCAAAATACTGGAAAAAGTATGCAAAAAGCTTGTCAGGTACAATAATGAGAGTAGATGTGATTTGTTACTTGCTGACTAACGGCCGTCTGTGATTTCCGCTCCGTCCGTTCTCCTGCGTAACGCTCGCAGTCGTCGGCGTACGGCCGTAGCTCTCCCTCTCCCGTAACAGCTCTTTCAAAGTAATATCCAAATCTGCCTGTAAACACTGTGATTTATAAAAAAAAGATTGGAGAGGGGTGTAGTTGCACAGAGGGGGTAATTTAGCTGTCACTTACTTGATTGAACTGGGACGCAGTCCTGTTTAAGTGTGTTCTCTGTTTACGCAAATGCCTGTCAAACGGAATGCGGGTCTGTGACTCATGCGCGCTGTCTCGAGCAGATTCAACAAGAAATGATTAAATGTAATAGTCTCCCCCAAAAGGTTAGACTTCGGTTATTAGAAATTTCTGGTGGAAGTAAAAGCGTATTCTAAATCCCTGTCTAATTTTAACCTTTTTCATTTCGGGCGTAGCTAAGCAACCTGCCACGCATTGCCTCTGACCTTCAAGTGAACCTGGAGATTGCTTAAATCATTTTGTACTTTTGTTGTGGGTGCGTTGGTGTGTGTGCACGTGTGTGTGTGTGTGTGTGTGTGTGTAATAGGAAGAGATCATATGCATATTTCTCACTTTTTCTGCTTCGTCTCTTTTCTCTTGCTCTCTGCTGGCTGACATGCCCTGTATTGCCTCTGCTTTATCTCTCAGCATAGAGACTTGTTAATAACAACCTTCCATCTGACAGCGTGTCACACACACACACACACACACACACTCTCTCTCACACACACACACACACACATAAACACACACCCACACTGGGTCACCACTGCTGCCAATTGCCATTTTACGCACCATAAACATTTGATTATTTCATTTATCGTCAGGGCCATGGAATACACACAAGCACTCACACTAAACACACACTCACACACAGTCCTGCACACACACACTTACACAAACAAACAAACACAATATGAAAATGCACACATACGCAGAAGACATGCACAACAGTGTAAATACATACCGTGATCGCAACCTTACAACACACATAATCACTCTCTCTCTCTCTCTCTCTCTTTCTCTCTCTCTCAGACACACACACACACACACACACGCAAAATAGGCGGTGAGAAAGTGTAAGAGAACATCTTAGTCAGCTGTCATCCCACGGTGCTCTAGATGAGAAATTACAAAGACTGAACCCTGACAGCAAAATCTCCCTACATGTTGCCACACTATCATTTTTGCACGGTGTTTAGTGCACACTCACTCACACTCGCGCACGCACACGCACACACACACAAAGAAACAGTAAACACATTATATTCATGTCTTCGCACACATGTACACACACAGACAGACGCGAGACGGAACCAGACCATTTACTTTTGCTCATGCACACACACACACACACACACACACACACACCCAGTGACAGTAACGGTGGTGTGTGTTAACAGAGAGTGACAGCTTAGGCTCTGAAGGAGTGTCCACACCAGCAGGGTCACTGTTCCTGTCAGTACCTGGATGGGCTGCACGCACACACACACACACACACACAGCTCTATACATATTTAAAGCTGAAGACATGCTAATATTCACACACAAGCACAAACACACACACACACTCCATGATAAGAACAGGTACATCACAGGCTATTTTGAGCAGGAAGCATCCCACTGTCCGCCGTATGGGGAGTGTGAACACACACACCTGCTCTTCCTCCCTGGCCTCCTCTTCCTCTCCGTCCTTCACCTCGTCTTTGCCACCCGTCTCCTCTGTGAAGAGACTCTCACCTAGATTTCACTCTATACTCATTCATCTCCTAGAGTAATAATCCATCACATTTTCATATAAATAAATTAAATAGTGATAGATAAATAGGTAACACTTTACAATAAGGGTCACTAGCTTGAATGCTTAATAAGCATTAACTAAAACCCTTAATTAACAGTTAACTAATGTGTCTGGTAATCATTTACTAATGGTGTTCATGTTAACTAAGGTATTCATTTATACATTTAATAGTCATCTTTATAAACTATTAAATAATGTATAAATTAATACCTTAGTTAACATGACCATTAGTAAATTACACATTAGTTAACTGTTAATTAAGGGTTAGTTAATGCTTATTAAGCATTAACTAACCCTTAAATAACAGTTATTGTAAAGTGTTACCTATAAATAAACAGTGAAAGCTTCTATATTTGCTGGTCTAAACACTTAGAATAAAATTCTGGAGGAAACACTGAATACTTGTAATTTTGCTGGATTTGGCAAGATATTGAATATTATCACCAATATTGGTGAAAGGCAGCATCAATCCAAAACTATCGGTATCAGTCGTTAAAAACCCATATCCGTAAAACTCTACCTTCGCCCATTCCCTCACTTCACTGAGTGCCTTCAGTGAGCAGAGGGTTGTGGGTAAAGGCTTCCCCATGTTCGTTAACGCCGTTGATTACTGATTAGCATTTAGATACAGTATGGGACATTTCCCCCGGGCTCCCACGGGTGAAGCTCTGGCAGATGGAGGAGCCGCGACTTAATGTGTCCTGATTGGACAACAGGGGTCCGCAGCGTCCGCACACAAGAGCCAATACAGCGGACTGACAGCGCAAAGCGTCACCTGGGCACATGGCGATGGGAATTAGACGCCTGAATTTTAAATACTACAGGGGGGGGGACAGCTTAAATCCATGTCATCCAGTCCTGAACTGTACAGTTTTTTTTATTGAGACTGAGTCACAGAGGTGTTGCTTCAATTCTCTGCTCTTTTTTTCTGTCTGTAGATTTGTGGCATTTACCATCTGTCCTGTTAAAGGAGTAGTTCACCCAAAAATGAAAATTTTGTCATCATCTCCTCCCCCTCATGCCAGTTGAAACACAGGTGAAGTTTGTCCATATAACACACAGGGAGGCTGCCAGCACAACTCCATAGCAGCCTTCTCCAAAACAACTGAAGTCATTGGGGACCAGTTCTTCAGAGTTCCAAAAAGACCTACAGTATATTTACACCATCATTTAGTGCAAATCTTAACTACAGCTGATTGATTTGCAACAAATAATGGTGTATAGGTCTTTCTATTCACAGTGTGATTGTTTGGAACTCTAAAGAACAGGTCCCCATTGACTTCAGTTGTTTTGGAGAAGGCTGCTACCAAGTTGTGCTGGCAACCTCCCTGTGTGTTATATGGACTAACAAAATTTCACCTGTGTTTCATTTGGCATGAGGGTGAGTAGATGATGACAGGATTTTCATTTTTGGGTGAACTACTCCTTTAAGTGTCCGTCTCTGTCAGTGAGCTTCTGTTCCTCTTTACCGATGCAGCCCGTCTGTGTTGATTTTCCACACTGCTCTCCTTTGCAACATGAAAGAATTCTGCAATTTTTTGTGTCTGACGCTCCCGTTTGGCCTCTTTGCGACCCTGCTAGTCGCCTCATGTTGCTTTGTAAACTCACTAACAGTGGCGACTGTCAGACCTCATTTAAATCTGACACATGCTGCTAATTTGAATTCATGTCTTTGTCATCGCAGTTTAGTTACTTCAAAGTTAAAGTCCTTTTCCGTGTAGGGTTTTCCCGTTATTTTTGCCCCACCCCCCTGTAAGTGTGTGTGTGTTTTTTTTACTGTATGTCTGTCATTGGGTTTGACCATGATCACATATTATATACATGAAGGATACTGTGCAATAAAACAAGGGAGTATGGAGTTAGTAATATAAAACCACAGAGGCGCGCACACACACACACACACACACACACACACACACCATACCATACAACGAATACTCTGAATAGAACTGGAACAGAACGAAGCCAGCCAATAAAACCTCACCTCCAAGCGGCGATGAGCCTGCACCCTGTTAAGCGTCATAACCACCCTCCCACACACACACACACACACACACACATACACACACACACCCAAGATTGAACAAGACTGGAGCTTGAAATGGTTAAATTGAATGCACTTTTTTATAGCACTGATATTGCTCCGTTCCATCTCTCCTCCCTCGCCCTTTCCCTCCATCCCTCCAAGTCCCCCCCCCCCCCCTCCATCTCTCCTCTCTTTCTCTATATAAGAGGGGTCAGCTGTCCTTTCCCATAGCTGTCAACTCTCGGGCCCTTTACAGCAATCTGACGACCCCCCGCGCTCGCTCCTCCACGCTCTCTCTCTCTCCCTCTTTCTCTCTCTGTCTCTCGCTCGGCTGTCAGATGCCTCTAACGGGAGTGTGATCGGAGGTGAGCTGGCAGACGGGAGTAAAAAAAAAAAAAAAAAAAAAGGAGAAAATGAGGGAGGGAGGACGAAGAGGTGAGGAGGACGGAGAAATGAGAGGAAATGACGAGGAAGAGGAGGAGAGAAAGAGAGAGAGAGAGAGATAGCGCTGATACCAGATCAGCCTTTATGGACAATGACAGGCTAGGGCTAAATAAAAACCCACAATATCAGACTGAGAGGAGAGGGAAGGAGTAAGGATAGCAGGGGAGATGAAGGGATGATATAGAGGAAGACAGAGGTGGGAAAGAGTGAGGAAGAAAGAAAGAAATCCCTTCATTCGGTCTCCCTCCTCCCGGTTTATTTTTAGCGGGCCTGGTGCAACCGTTCAGTGACTTTCTCTGTCTCTGGAGATTTAAGGTCAGCACTTCATGTCAGGAGGGGAATGTCCTTGTCCAAACCTGTCGCCGGAACCCGGTGCTGATTGGACGAGAGGGGGCGAGACTGGCAGGACCCGGAGGCCAATCATCCGGCCCTGTCCCGCCCCCTTTCATCCCGTCCTGAGTCCTGTTACTTTGCTGGGATTTTACTAAATTAGAAGTAACATTTCCGCTGTTAAAAATCTGCTGAAGTGAGAGAAAAAAGTTAACTCATTTCAATTGGGCTCAAAGTAAAAGTGATGTTATTACATATGATCTTTCACATGTAAATTTGTATAGTTTCAGATTCTGATGAGATTCAAAATGTAGCAAAAAGTTAAGTCGGTAACACTTTACAATAAGGGCCACTAAGTTAAGGGTTAGTTAATGCTTAATAAGGGTTAGTTAATGCTTAATAAGGGTTAGTTAATGCTTAATAAGCATTAACTGACCCTTAATTAACAGTTAACTAATGTGTAATTTACTAATGGTCATGTTAACTAAGGTATTAATTTATACATTATTTAATAGTCATCTTTATAAACTATTAGTGACCCTTACTGTAAAGTGTTACCGTTAAGTCAAAACATAGGAGCATAAAATTACTGACTTCAAAAACGGACTTAAATAAATTTTTTCCACTTATTTCATACTGCTTAAAATGTAACCTATTAATTTTTTTGTATATTTTCGTATCCTATGAAATATTCATGTTTTTTATTCCCTTCCCTTTTTATAATTACATTCCTCTGTCTCAGTAAGTTCAGTTGCTGTTGTCTACCGCTGCTTCTTAAATTCAAATTTTTCTTTGCTGTATATATTGCTATTTGCTGCTGTAACTACCCAATTTCCCCATAGGCATCATCAAAGTGTGCTCTCATCTAACTTCTCACAAAAGTACTCAAAAACTCTGTATTGTAAAATCATTATTTCCATTATTTCTTAGGAGGGGTTTCAGGTGACATGAGGCACCCACTGGCGGCCATATTGGAGGTCCACAGCTGAGTAGGCCTACAGCTGCATTACGAAACTTACAACTTGGCTGTCTCACCAGTATGGAATAGACATGGTAAATTTTCACCACTGATACACCTGATTTATTTTGTGTTTAGATAATGTCAGCTTGTTAGCTAGCTAACCATAGTATCTGGTCAGCTAACCATCACTGTCTTGTTGTTAACACATCTGATCTGAATAATAGCTAACGTTACACTAGTAGGCTATTTGACGTTAGTTGACCAGTAGTTACATGTTAACATTAACATTAGTTGTTTTGCTAGAATAGCACGCTGGCTAGTTAGCTAGCCTGTTCAGGTTCACTGAGCTGACTCTTCTCAAGCTACAACTCAGAGTGTTTTGGAGTAGAGGCTAGAGCTAAAGACAAGACAGTTTACTATGTTACAGTAACCTGCATTTGGAAACAAATCTACTTCATCAGACCAATCACTTTTCCTTATAACATTACTGAATGGATCTACAGCCACACCACAACAAGCTCTTCCAGGTATTTTTCTTTTTCTAGCCTTGTTGTTCTATATTTAGTCATTATTTGTGAACATCCAATTCTCCAATGGACCTCTATGATGGCGTCAGACTCAACTGCAAAGCCTCTATTGACCATTGACCTATCATTGATGACAAAATAGCCTACAAAAAATGTTCGAACATGATGTGGACGATGATGCCATATGAGGCATCCCCTCCACTCCAAAATTACTTTTCCCTGTTGTAAAACCCTTGTAACTCCAATTTTGAGGTTTTAACATCAGTTGAAGGTTTACATGGCCTTCAATGGGCTGAGACAAACCTGATCTCTTGGTGCTTATGAAACCCTTTCAAAACCCTATAGGACACAACTCAAAAATGCAAGGCCCCATCAAGCAAAACACAAGGCTGAAAGTTTCAGAATAGTTTACATTTTGAAGATACAAGCTTTTCATCCATATATCTCTATCTCCCCTTCAACTCCTCATTCTCTCTCTCTCCTGGGTGGTAGTGTCGGTCTGCCTCGCTCGCCCTAAGCCCCATGCCTGGCTCTCTCTCTCAATACAGCCGAGATCCCCCCCACGCCCCCCCCCCTCCCTCTCGCCGCCTGGTGCCAACCCCCTTTCACCAGCTAATACCACTTCACCCGTTTTTACCCTCTCCTCCTCCTCCCACCCCGGGGACTCGTATTCAATCGCGCTATCTTCCCGCAGCAGGCCTGTCAAATACCCTGCCATCGAGCAAGGCAAATCGGCCCCGGAGAGGGCGGTGGGGGGTGGGAAGGGTGGAGGGGTGCGGCTTGGGGGCGGGCGGGGCGGTGAGAGAGGTTGAGCGTCGGTGAGAGAGAGAGAGAGGCAGAAACAGAGACGGATGGAGAAAAAAGGGGGGGGACGGAGCGAACATGACGGTAGAGAGGGAGGATTGAAAGAGGGGGGGAAAGAGTGCAAAAATGGGAGCAGGAGGAGGACAACGGCCGGGACAAGAGGGAAGGATAAAAGGGGCGAGGGGAAGGAGGGATGAGGCCGCGGGACGGACGAACGGATAGAGAGGTGAGGGATGAGCGAATGAGCAGAGCCGGAAACAAGGGAGGGTGGCGGAGGAGGGAGGAGGAGGTGACGCACGATGAGGAGAATTCACGTATCAAAACGTCCGGAAGGATCAATTCCTCCCCCCTCCACCTTCACCGCCGCCCCCCTCACCCACCCACTCTCTCTCTCCATTCTGCCAGTTTAGTCTGGGTTTGGGTGAATATAAGCTGTCTATTGTATGTCTGAATCTCTCGCCTGAACCTCCAAAGCGGTTTCTCTCTACGCTCCAAAAAAAGGGGGATGTATCACCTTCAGTATGTGTCCTGTTTTGGGGCAACGCACATACATTTGTGATACAAAAATAAAAAACAAAACAGTGGTGGAACATACTGAGACAACAAATAATGCGCGAAAAATATGCACAATATGAAAATACACCAAAGAATGAATGATACATACTAAGAACTGACAAATCTCCCACCTCAGTGTTGAGTCAATACGTGTTCTATATATGCAGACGATCTATTTCTTTACATTGCCCCTGCCGACAATCACAATCAATCCTCAGTGTTCTTCTGCAAGACATGAATGCGGTAGTTGTGCATCATTTTCAGTTATAATCCTGTGGTTCTGTAGTGCAGTAATGGTTCTCATTGGATCCATAATGGTTCAACATACAGCCGTTAGTGTTTCTGTAATGGTGCCATGTGTTTCTGTATCTGATAGATTCATCTGCCTTTTGGGCTTAAAGGAAAATTCCACCCTCGGATCCTCTTGCACCCTTATGGATCATCAATCTGTGATGTTCAGTGTTTTCCGGGAGTTATTGTGCGATAAAGTGTTGTAATTTACCTTTTTGTTGTACCCACTTTCCCTCAACCTGGCTCATTTCCTACATTTCCCAGAATGCCTTTCCCCCAGAAAGGCATTCTGAGAGAACGAGGGACCCAGAGAATTGGATTTGTTGTATTCAGCCATTGCTTTTACATGTAAGTGGAGAGCGATAAAAAAAATTTCTGTGAATCGCAATGATAAATTTGTTCAAAACTGTCCCATGTGTTCCATTTTCCAGCGCCATGAATTTTTTTTTCCTTAATGATAATGAGCCAAACAGCAACAGCAGGATAAAAGTTCTGTGAAGTATCTCTTTTCTGTTTTAATTTGTTTCTTTTTTGCGCGAGACAATAGTTTCACAATATGCCAACAGTTAATTGAATCTCAGGCAAGAATGTGTGTTTGTAGTGTGTGCCACTGCTGTGTGTGTGTGTGTGTTTCTGACTTCTTTCCATTTTGCAGCAGTACAGTGAGTGTGAGGCGGGCTGGCAGGATTTACAACAGGACCCAATGACAGCTTTTACCTCCAGCAACCCTGACTCATTGACTCCCTGGCTGCTGCAAAGCCACAGACGGGAAAAAGATAGAGATAGATGAAGGTGGGGTGCGGGGAGGGGGTGGGGATTCAATTCCGTACGCCACAGCTGACACTTATGCCAGACTTAAAGCTGCACTAGAGAGGATTTTTTAGGTAAAAATACACCCGTCTTATCAGCCTTAATCACAAAGCGGGGCTGCAACGGAGAAGAGTGTCCCATCCCCACTAACTGAGACGCTGTAGATTCACACTATTTGCCCAAATGAAATTCTGGTGTTGGGTTAAGGACACTTCTCCACCCACTAAGAGATGAATCAAAATTTAAGAGCGAAATCCAAACTGTCTGGTATCTTTGGTATAAAGCAGTGGTTCTCAACGTGGGGCCCAGGGACCACCAGGGGTCCTTGAGGGCATCCCAGGGGGTCCCCAGCAAATTGATGAATCGTTAAATTTCATTTACAAGAGCAATTATAGAATGTAGGAGACTGACTATTTTGAGCATAGATTCACTGTTATCTCTCTCCCTACAGTCATGGAGTTCAGGACAAAAATCATATCTAATAATAAAAATATTCTCAGATTTGGGTCTGAGGGACAAAATCACATCAAATGGGGGTCTGTGGCCCTAATGTGGACTAAATTAAGGGTCCTTGATATGAAAAAGGTGTGGTATAAAGCATCACAGACCGGTCGGGTTGGTAAACATGAGCGAGCTGTGTGCAGTTCACTGACATCACTTTACAGGATTTCTCAGTACTGAAGTCCTCAGAATTCAAACAGTTACCTCTCACTTATGATGCTGTAAAGAACCTTGTAAGAATGTATGAAATGCTCCAAATCAGCAGTATTAAAGATACTTTTTATTCTTTTCTTATTCACCAGTTTTAACAAATCAGAGGGTTGTATATACAGTATAAAGAAGCACTACCCTAACCAATGAACCTTTGAAGAACCCTGCTCTTTCTAGGTGTATACGTGCTCCACTCTAAACTAGCTGCCATCCCTCTCTCTCTCTCTCCGTCTTGCTGTATGGCTCCTTTTTCTCGAAGATTTCTCTCTCTCTCTCTTTCCGCCCGCTCAACTTTTTCTCCTCCTTTCAGTCCAAATGATTGATTTTCAATCTCTCCAAACCATCCTTTCCCTTCTCCTCCACCTCCACCACCTCCTCCTCCTCCTCCTCAGGAGTCTCTGTTTGAGAAGAACCTTTCAACATCCGAAGGTGAAATATTTAGAGGGTAAGAGTCACAAAGCCCTCCGGTTTTTGCCCTCGGGCTGCAGCTACAAAAGGAGAAAGTGTTGGTGGAGTGTATAGGGGTAATATGCATGACTGAGACCACGAGGGAAGCGGTTTTGGAGGGTAGAATAGGTGGGCCAGGCGGAGTCGGTGGGTGTATTGTACTGAAAACCCCGGGCAGGGAGTTTCTGATTTGAAAGAAGATGAGAGTTTGAAAGTAATGGCGAAAAATACAGTGATACCTTTGAAAGGACGGAGAGAGGAAGAGGGAGCAAATGTGGGTGTCAGAGATGTCTGAGACACGTGTGTGTGAGTGTGTGGGCATGTGTGTGTGTGTGTGCGTGAGTGTGTGGACTGTGGCAGCGAACAGATTTATAGGTGTGTGTCCGGGCTGCGGGTGAGCGCACATAAATAAGGCTGAGGGGAGAAAGCTCTCCATTGAACATAATCAAGTGGATCCTTTAGAGTGCCATTCATCAAACGCACACACACACACACGCACACACACAGATGGAACCACACAAGCAGAGGTCAACACCTCTAATAACAACCTCCAGCGCCTTATTCCGAATATGGTGCATGGCATGTGCATGTATTAAGTTACACACACACATACACACACACACAAATACTGTATAAATATGGTGCAGATTGTGAGCCAGTCTAATGAGGTTGTCCGTGGCTGAGAGCCAAGCATCTCTACCAGGGCATCAGACGGCACTCTTTCTCTCTCACACACACACACACGATTCATTCACCGAACATTCCTTTCAACTTCACACATATTTGCACCCACTGTAAACCCAAACGACTGTGAAATGTAGCTGAGAAATCACAGTAAGCAAACAGCTATTGTACAGCGGTTGCAGATACATCTGGTCGCTCTATTTGTCATTCTGCTTGTGATTCAACCTCGCCATACTCAAATGAATAAATACTTCTTCGCAGCAGCATCTCTGCAGCCCCCGTATCACATCCTGTCCTACCCTACTTTTTCCTTCCCACATGTGCCGGATGATAATTCCCAGAACTTCACAATACGTTCGGATAGAAAAAGTTTCCCCGGCCGTTTGAAGTTCACTGTCCTTGAAATCGGCCTCGCTTGATGCCACGTTTCCAACTCCCGGCTCCCACATTATGCAGGATTTTTGTTTCTCAAGTCTGCTACGGCTCAGGGTAAGAATAATGTTCTTCGTGATGTTTTTTTGCAAATGAGCGTCGTTTAGTTAAAAGGGTATTTATTGCATGAATTGGAAGGCTATAAGTCCTCGCAATGCCGGGCCCTGATTGGCCCGACAGCAGCGGCTGCTCTAATTCAAATGAGGCAAAACCTGCTGAGTGGAGGCTTTCCAGTTCAAATGCTTCAAACTGGCCTGACTGGATGGATTTCAGTCGTTCTTTAGTGAGGGAGCCAAATGCAATAACTTCAAATTTAATCACTCGAACAAAATCAAACTTTATCAATGTCTTCATTAAACTTCTTTAATAATTTATGTATATAAATAAAGGAAAAACTGAATTTCTATAATAGTGCTCCTTTAAAGCCACGCATCAACCATGCAAGCCATGTATCGTCGCTTGTGCTGGGATGATACAAAGCAGAGACACTTTTAATAATAATAAATTTAATAGCATAGCCCTGTTCAAAACAGCATTACGCAGTGCTTTAGGATCAATAAAGCACTTATAAATAAATTAAAGCCGGTAAGATGAACAACAAAAATGTCAGACATGAATTAAAAACAGGCATGCTATTGAGATGAGTAATATGGCCAAGGGGTATTTAAAATGAGACTTAATCAAAAGGCAGCCATTTAGCTCGCTGGAAGGCTTTAGGCAATGCGAGTTCAACTCCTACACTTGAGAGAATTATTCTCTTCAGTATTACACTGCAGAATGGACTTGCCCACCTCACAATTAACAAAAACTTCACATCCAAGCGGGAACCTGGGTAAAAATTTGAAAAACAGAAAAAGAGACTCTATAAATAAATACTTTGAGCCTCCGCCCCGCTGAAGTGTCCTTAAGCAGGACGCTGAATCCCTACCAATTCAATGGCTGCTGCTCTGTAGCTGAGCCTGACCTCTGACCTCACTGGCGAGGGGGTAAGAGAAAAGAAAATTTCCATACAGGGATCAATAATATCACTTTACGTGTCTTTAAACTCCAACGGACGATAGGTTGTTGCTCCAAAACAGATTACGGGCCAGAAAGTGATCTTTGAAAGGCAGAAATCTCAGCATCTGGCCAAGTAATGGCTGAGTCATTGGTATTGATCAACAACTCCATCAACCACCTGCCAGATATATTATACACATTTTGTGGTATGGGGCGGTAAAAATCATACTTATTGCCCCTTTAAATACAATCCTGGACACAGCAAACACCAGTGATTCTCAACCTTTTTCATATCAAGGACTCCTAATTTAATACACATTAGGGCCATAGACCCCCATTTGGTGAGATTTTGTCTATCGGACCCAAATCTGAGAATATTTTTATTGTTTGATATGATTTTGTCCAGAATTCCATGAGTATCTGTATTGTAGGTAGAGAGATAACAGTGAAACTATGATCAAAACAGTCATTCTTCTACATTCTCTAATCGTGTTCACTTCGTGTAAATGAAATAATGCTGAATTTTAACAATTCATCAATTTGCTGGGGACCCCGTGGAACCCCCTCAAGGACCCCGGACCCCACATTGAGAACCACCGCGCTACCGCATTTGAGTCAGAAGTAGGACTTCTTAGACAAGCCTCTGAACACAGGCATCTGAACATCTGCCTGAACACCGGTGACTGACCCTTCGTGAACTGCTATGGGAGTAAGTGCAAAGTCTACCCGAGTGAAATATCACTTAAAGGAAAGGTACAGCTCAGTCGACTTCTTTCCTCACAGACTAAAAGGAAAAGGGTCGGACTGCTGCCCAGCCAATATAAATGATTACAGCTGGTATCAGTGTAGAGGACGCCCCGGTCTCTCCCTTCGCAGGCAGACTGCGGTTATACGAGGACAAAGAATTACATATTCTGGAATGGAATAAAACGGGTTAAAAATAAGTGTAGGATGCAAAAGAGTGCAAAATGCCTTTCCAAAAGTGTCCAAAAGTGCCTATATGTAAATTGGGAGGACTATCAGTGCATCACCCACTTCTTCATAATATGTGGATATGAAACTAAGGGTTTCCTGGATTAAATGCAACTCACTCAACTGACAATTCACTGGTATTTTGCACTTTTCCACTGGAGCCACAGAGCAGGGGCATGTCTAAGGGGTGGCCAGGGTCTGAAATCTGATTGGCCACCCCAAAATCTGAGTTATGACTGGCTGATGGCCATGTTAGAGTCGGGACCATCAAGCCAGTTCATTTCTTTTTCCAAAACTACGCTCCTTGAGTTTCAAGAAACACGCCAAGGGGAACAAAGAGAAGACCAATTTAGGGATCAATGTGAAAAAAACACTATGTCTGACCAAACGGAATGCAACACGCACCTGAAGATAAAGACCAAGAAGTAATGTTAGTAGCATACATTTTTTTTTACATGCATACAGTTGACAGTGATGCCTGATTATTATGGTTGTTTTCAATTGGGCCTTGTATGGAAGACGATTAGGGCCACATGTGAAAAATGCATTTAAATTCTGAGATTAATCTCAGATTTCTGAGGTCCAGGTCAGAATTGTGAATTCCGAGTCAGAATTCCGACTTTAAACTCAGAATTCTGACTCGGAATTCAGAATTCTGACCTGGGACCTGCCTACGTCCTTCCTAAATGCCGCACTCAGTGCCACCTTCGCCCCACCTCGGCCACCCCAGTCAAAATGGCCTGGACACACCACTGCCACAGAGGCTCAAATATAATGAACTCAGCCTCGGTCAAAGCAAGTAAGGAACGTCCAGATTCCAGTTATTTTTCTTTCCATCAAGGGACTCTAGGGCTAAAGGGAAGGGTCAGAAAGCTCTGTGATCTGCTGATATTACAGTTGATATCAATGTATGTCGAGGACACCCCGGTCTTTCTCATTCAACTTGACATTACTTCATAGGGCAAAGCATTTCAGAGCAAGATCAATGGAATAAAAGGTAGGATGTGTTTTCAACCTGGCCCTCGGTGTACCGGAGTCCATTCAGAACACATGAATTAAAGGAAAAGAGTGTTGAGTGTTGCCGTCTTCCCGAATCTTGTGGGGTTTTTTTCTCTTTTTTTGGGGGGGGGGGGGGGGGGGGATGTTGTCTGGACCAGAACCCAACCACTCCTATTGAAAGCGTTTCTAAGAAGCGCTGGCAAAGCAAAACCTCATCAGAGAATAGAGCCGTCGAGAAGAAAAAAAAACAAAAAAAAAACAGAGCGTTCTCTGCGATTTGCAAAAACACCTGTTTCCGAACCACTCTGGCCGCATGGTATATACAAAATCAAACCCCACACACACACACACACATTCTGAATGCGTATTAGCGGTTTTGCGGCGCCCGTTAAAGCCCTCGTTCACATGCAAATCCCGCTCGCTCTCGTTCTGAAAAGCCTCCACGTTGTCTTCGCCGACAACACAACAAACCCCGGCGTTTTCTCCGGGACTCGTCGCCGCGATCGGCTCCAACGCGAAACCGATGTCTCTCTCTCTTTCTCTCTCTCTGTGCTTTCTCTCCATCCATCTCTCATTCTTCTGTAGAGGAGGGATTAGGCCTCAGGAGAAAAGACTTATCTGTGCTGTCAGTGCAGCACACCAGACAATACCAACACACACACACACACACACGCTCAATACATTGTAGCACATTCACTTTTTCAAAAACCTACAAGTAACAAAGATGTTCCCTAAAAAAAAAAAAAAAAAAAAACAGCTTGTAGGTGCAACCGGCAACGGTCGTGATACAGGATAACAGCTGTACTTAAATGGATTAGACGCTGTGTGAAATATCAATTCGAGCAAAAAAGAGGTGAAGAAATGTAAAAAAATAAATAAATAAATAAAAGGCAGGGGATTTATATGCGCGGGAGGTGCTTTCGTAAGAAGAAAGTTTCTGATCGACGTCTGACTGTGACAGACGGGGGGGAAGGCGCTCGTGATGAATTGCGGGAAAAAGAAATGGGAAAAGTGGAATGTTCGCTTAATGAGAGAAGGATGTTTAATTTATCGGGTTTTTGGGGAGGGGGGGAAAGATCGGGTTCTCGTGGTATAAATGATTCACTGATGATGATGATGATGATGATGATGATGATGATGATGATGAAACAGTCGGCAATTATAGCGTGGAGGTTTGTTCTCAGTTTCTTCCATTTGTTTGAAACGGACGAGCGTATTTGTCATTCCCCACCAAATCTTATGTCTTTTTTTGAGTCTTAAAATTTGACTGGAAGTTGTAGCAAGGCTGTAGATGTTGGGCATGTCTACACATACACACACACACACTATCTCTCTCTCTTTCACAGACACACACCCGCTGCACAAAAATCCCCAAAGCCTTTTGTGGAGCTCCCTGTCTAAAATAAGAGCCCATGGGGGATCTGGATGCCAGTGTTGGCACCCTCACACTAAGACAGCCTCTCATCACACACACACACACTTACACACACACACAGCAGACAAACACACATCTGCAGACAAATCGACCAAAAGCCCTCAGCGGAGCTCACACTCATCACACTCTTGTCTGGACTTTGTCAAAAAAGAAAAAAAGAAAAAGAAGAAGAAAAGGCAACTTTTTTTTTTCCCCCAGCTCTGGTTTCCATGCAGCAGCAGTGTTTCCCCATGCGTTGCTGCCGCTCCACGCTGTGAAGCCTCTTTGATGTAGACACACCCAGCCTGAAGTGTCACCCAGCAAATCCGTATTGTGAGAGAAAATCCCGACAAAAGCCACGGAGATATCCCCGACCCCTCAACGCCTCCCCGCCGGAGCCCAGTGGGGCCCCCAAGCCCCCCATTTCTTGACACACGCTCTTTGACACATACACACACACATGTGGACAGAAAATGTGCCTATGCGTGTACGTGCGTTTTCTCTCTATTCACATGGTTTTTTTTGGGGGGTTTTTTTACATAGCGACAAATCATATTCTCACTCAGGAGAGGGTTCAGTTATTTTCTCTGTATGTGTGTGTAATCACAGCAATAAAACTCAAAACACATGTCAGTGGATTATGGGGCGTTTGAGATGCAACAATTCAGAGAGTGACAAATAACACAAAATGAAATACGACCAACGCGTAAAAACGTTGTGAACATTAAAACAGTGGTTCTCAACGTGAGGTCTGGGGACCACCAGGGGTCCTTGAGGGGGTTCCAGGGGGTCCCCCAGCAAATTGATGCATTCTTAAACTTCAGCATTATTTCATTTACAAGAAGGGAACACAATTAGAGAATGTAGAAGAAAGACTATTTTAATCATTGATTCACTGTTATCCCTCTAGCTAAAGATAGAGATAGTCATGGAATTCTGGACAAAATCATATCTAAAAATATTCTCAGATTTGGGTCCAAGAGACTTAAATCTCATGAAATGGGGGTCCGTGGCTCTAATGTGGACTAAATTAGGGTCCTTGATATGAAAAAGGTTGAGAAACACTGCGTTAAAAGTGAAAGTGAAAAACGTCACCCTGCGGACGTTCGGGTGCGACTTCGCCGCCTCGGAAGAAAAAAAAAAAAACCGTTCTCCCGCTTTTTGCGGCAGGCGGGGGAATGGTTTTGACTTTGCGGAAGGAAGGAAGGAAAACGAAAAGCGACAGAAGAGCCACAGAGAGAAAGACAGTGGCTTTCCAGAAATAATTACTCCGAGTGAGGAAAGGAAAAAAAAACGTGACAAAAAAAAAAAAAAAAAAAGGGGGACGGCAGCAGTTATCATAATCCCTCTTTTTAAGCAGTTATCATAATCCCCTCTTTTTTAGTTCCCCCCTTCACACACACACACACACACACACCAAACCTCTCGCCTCTGCTGTCCTCAGCGTCAACACTGCACTTTACAATATCAGTCCTGGTTATACTCCAGGCCCTTCCCTTCTATCTAAGTGGAGAAAAAGCTGAAATGAATAAATCTTATCTTACAGTGGAGAGACAGTTACAGTGGCTGATTCCACTTTTCTGCAGCTTTTTTTTCTTTCTTTTTTTTCAGAGTGGGAGAAGAAGAGGAGAAGATACTACCAGTCAAAGGCATTGTTGTCAATCCAGAAAACTACACACAAACCTGAGATACATATTGTATATAAACATACATAAAAAAAATAACACTTTTTATGTGTGACAGAAAGAGACAGATGGAGGGAAAATCCCCTCAGGACGCCGAAGACGACAAAAAAAGTAAGACACACCACACTGTCAAACCGCCCTGTCAGCAGTGTGTATGGGTGTGCGGCTCATGCAGTGTGATAGATATGCATACATCTGGCAAAAAACTGACCTTATGCATCTCGCCCGCATACATAGCATACAGATTTTTTTTGCGGCAAAAAGCACCAATTTCCGACAAATTATGAAAGAGGTATGCGGAAAGGAACGGGGAAAGCCTGCTCGTGTCGAAAACGCGTGAAGAAGAAATGAATAAAACTCAAACTCTGGATATGGATGTTTGATCACATGGTGCGTTTGGTGTTTTCCTGTATGTTGGATGCATGTGTTCCATCTTTTTACATATCTACATTTTCGCGTTATCATCTTTCCGAACGTTTCAACATGCACCCACATACGTTCGCACAGCACCTTCTGCAGCTTTTCCCCCCCTTGATAACTGCAACTACAGCCAAGTGTTCCGGTGCATCCTTCCCATGCATTTCAACAGCATCGGTTCCTACTGTATACAGTGTAAACAGACAGTGAGCAGCCACTCTCCCCCTAGTCCAGCAGACAGTTAGTTAGGAAACAGCTCCCTCAATAGTAAGTGAATGGAGAGATGCATCTATATAACAGTACAGTACTCACGGTGGTCAGGAGTGTTCGCTTCTCTCAGTCCTCTCCTCTCAGTCCTGGCTCTGTGGGTTTCTCTCTCTCTCTTTCTATCTGTCTATCTCTCTCCCTCTCTCTGTCTGTCCCTCTCTCTCTGTTTCCGCTGCTATCGCTGCACACACACAACGCCAAACGCGAGCACACACACTCCGCGCCGTTCTGCCGCTCTGCCCGAACGAACTGCTCTGAGCGAGAAGACTGGAGATGGAGAGAGAGAGAGAATGAGAAAGAGAGGAGGAGGAGGAGGGAGAGGAGGAGGAGGAGGAGTGGGGAGGGTTGTATGTATGTGTGTGTGTGTGTGTGTGTATGTGTGAAGGGATGCGTTTGGCAGCGAGGCTTCAGCAGTGGTGGTGTGGGTTGAGCTGGCGTGCAACACTAGCGTAGGTCTGGTGCGCCATGCATGTGCAGGAAAACACACACACACACACACACACACACACACACACACAGCGAAAACTGTACTACACTTGCTATACAGTAAATGCACGTTCATTTGGATGCATCCATAAACACCAATGCAAAGACTTGATCAGCAGAAGAGCGGTAATGAGAGAGAAAGGGAGTTGCACACACACACACACACACACATGCCAGTGAACACATCACAAAGCAAGCGGGGGTTTGAGATGGAGAGAGAGAGAGAGAGATGAGGAACAGGGGGAGAGAGATGAGGCAAAGACCTCTGCTGCCAGTGTGTGCGTGTGTGTGTGTGTGTGTTTTAGCGAGACTCAACTCAGCACACCATGACAGGTAGTGAGCCTCCAAGGAAACAAGCCTCCCTCGCTCCTCCTCCTCCTCCCTCATCCCTCCGTCTCTCTCTCGCTCTCTCTCTCTGATCTCCGTCGCCTCGTCTCTCTCTCTCTCCTCCAGCCCCGGCTCTCTCTTCATCCTTTCCCTTTTCAGACTTGCCCTCTCCTTTTTAGCTCCTCTCTTCTCCTCCATTCATGCATTTGCTCGTCCTCCTTCCATTCCTTTTTTTTTTTGTATACTCCAAATTGAAAGAGCTGAATCGATTCAACCCGGCTACTTTATTGGTAGGACTTTCTCAGAAACAGGAAATGTACATTTTCACCAAGCCAACATTTATACCTGAGATGACAATTTGGCTTGAAAACATGCAATATACAAAAGTCAATCTCCAATTCCTATGGTAACTATTAATTATGTGAATCAATTAGTCATACTGACTGGTCTCTTAAAGGGAGAGTTCACCCAAACAATTAGGAGTTTGTATATCGATAGGTTTCTGCCTGTTTTGACACCATTGGGAAGTCAAAGAGCGTCAAAAGAGCCGTCCCATTTAATATAGCATAAACTCATCCAAAAATGATCCTACATCCTCCATCATTACTTATGGTACCTTGTAGGGGTGTAACGATACACTCAGCTCACGGTTTGGTACAATACACGGTACAGGCTTCACAGTTCAATACAATGACGATATTTTTAACAAAGTTTAAATGGAAACAAATGACTGTAGAAGATTCTTTGCTTATTACTTAGACATAAAATGTCATAAGTTTAACCTATTCCTACAGTTTATTTATAATGGTTTCTTTCTTTGTTATATATTTTTCAGTGCAAAAAGCAAATAATGGAATCTGTTGAATAAAATAAATCAGCTTTTAACAGCGGATGCTTGTCTAAATGAAACAAATTTTAAATTAAAATAAAATGTCTAAACAAGGATGTCTGAACATGGTTGATCTAGCATTCTCCAAACACCTTATTTGGCCAGGCAGACCACAAAACTTAAACTTAAATGAAAACAACAAATATGTTCAGACACTGATTTTCTAACCTAGGAGGACATGTTTTTGGGGGGTTTTTTTTAAGAAAATTAGCATGTCAACATTTTCAGGCAGCAGCTGACACCTTTGACACACATTGCCAGAATTTGGTAGTGACAACCGATTTTATGAATGAGAATGAATTTGCATCTGGTCACACTAAGAGGAGTAAATTACCACTGTGTCTGTACAGATAATCTCTGTAACCATAGTAACGTTTACTTCAAACCAATATGGCGGCTACCACTGCCTGTGTTTTCAGTTTACTTGACACCACTAACACCAGTAACCGGAGGCATCAATTTATCCATAAGATCTTAATAAACCACCACAGACAGCGGCGTCATATTCTCTTTTTCCACCGCATGGACTTGATACTGTCAACCGCGACATTTAGGCCGGGCCGAGACTGCAGAACTGGTAGGAACAACCGTTTAATATCTATGGTATGGGAACAACCGCAATGTTGAGGAAACAGACTGGATAGAAAATTTAAGAATGTCTCACAACACTTACCTCCGTCTCTTTCAAAATAACGATGATAATGTTACCTAACGTAACCGGCGTATTTCGATTTCCTGTTGCACGCTACACACCTGGCTCATCTGGGTCTCGAGTGAACGTTGGTGTCAATGATGTCATAACGCCAGTCAGGCAAACCAAACTAGTAGGATCTAGGATTGCTGATTCCGCCCTCTGGCGTTTAAAGTATGCAAATGAAAATAAAGAGTAGTCTACATTTTGTTGGCGCAGCTAATTGATTGATTTTGGCAGCGGGTGCGTTCGCCTGCAACCAAAACCACTGCTGAATCCTTTTAAGGGTCAAGGTTCTTTAGGGTGCTTTCACATCAGGGACCCGGGCCCGGATCCGAGTACACTTGATCCCAAAGTCCAGTTTGTTTGATTAGTGTGAACACTGTGTACTGTACCCGGGCACGGTTCGTTGATCCGTGCCACTTGGAAAAGCTGGTCTCGAATACGGTTCATGTGTACTCGGGTACGGTTCGCATCAGGTGTGAAAACTACTGGACCAAAACATGGAAGTGGACTGCTATTTACAATGTGACATCATAACTATTCGACTGTCCTATTCAAAACATGACCGCGAAATGATCTCTCTAGTCTAGTCTCTAGTCCACACTTTTTCAAAAGCGTTGTTGACCAGAATATTCTCTTTTGATTTCCACAACTGGTCTGTTTTTCACCTTATTGACGAACGCGAGTAGCAGTCACTGAGTAGAGCATTTCTCAATGCCGCCCGTCTCGCACGCGCCGATCTCATCCTCTGAACTGCACGGCCATAGCTGATAAAGTAGGAAGGCAGGTGAGAGGGTCGTTCTTGACATTGTCTCCAAAATATCAATAATAGTAGGCATAGTGCGAAGGTCGACTCCATGGGCTGTATGGGATTGGGATCTTGCGATTGGCGTGCTTTTCTACACTGGAGCGCGATAACATAAACAAATGTCGCGTAGTTGATGACGCAAGTGTACTCTTCTTCTTCTTTGTGTTTATTGGCGGATCGCAAACCAACTAGGTGCGTACCGCCACCTACTGTAACGGAGTGTGCAGATACGTAAGTGTACTCGGGTACGGAACAAAATAACTAATGTGAAAGCTGAGCGGCGGGGGAGTGGAGAGGGGGGGGCAATCGTACTCAGGCACAGTACGAAGCAATCGTACCTAATATGAAAACAACCTTATTGTCATAAGCATAACAAAACAGCAAGAAGCGGGTAATGCTAGCTATGAAATTCTTTAGCCTTGAGCGAGCCACAACAATGTAAACAGTAAACAAGGTAAACGAATGCAGTACACTAGTGCAAAAATATCTAAAAGTCACGCTGGCTATGAACTCTAATACAGAGTAACTGGAGTTCTGGTCAGAGCGAGTGTGTGTCAAGAGCTGGCAGCTAGCTACCGTTAGTAGCTTCATTGTTCCGGGTAGACATCGGCAAACTTGTTACAGTTATGGCTGAAAATGACAACAGAAATAAACGTTTAAAGATATATACCGTAGTTAAACATGGTGGTCCGACCTGACGTTTCTGCTGTGCTTATTTTATGTAGTGTGTGACCGTCTTTGATAAACCAAATCTACCCAACATCGACATCTCACCGCCGGTCGGACTAACTGCTAGTTTTGGGTAAACTCAAGCTGCCATTTTCTTTAGTCTGTGGCCCAACAGGTAAATTAGGTCTCCAAACTAACATTAGTAAAAGTGTTGTTATTGAGATATTTTCCCCATTTGCTCCATGCCATTAAATTGTATGTACGTGACGCAGGAGTTTTCTACCCGGAAGTTATTGTAAACAAATATTGTGATTGGTTCTATAGAAAAGCTGATATCTAGCAAGCTAGCTAGCTAGCTAAGCTAACCGGCAGCTACCTCTCCTTGAATACTCTCCAACAGGTGAAAACAAACAAAAATTCACTCTCGTTTTGGAACAAGCCTTGTCTGCTTGACGTTTCGTCTCTCTGTACTTGCGTTTTTTACCGTTCGAGCGACTGTGTTCAGGGTTTCGCGTCTTGTTGAGCTGGGGGTAAGAAGTCAACTTTGAAAGTTGTGTTTACAAGCCACAACCGACAAAATCGCACTCAGTATGCCTTTAAAGTAGAGCTCCTGGGTTCTGTACTGTGTCATGCTACTGTATCAGCGGTACAGTCCTATGTCAGGTAAGTCAGACCATATACACCCTCTGCTGCTCCCCAACACATCCAATTAAAGGTGGAATTAGCTATTAGACTTAGCGCTATGCTGCTACACTGATCCAATGGAGAGATGCTTGGCTGCTCCGCTCCCTAGGGCGAGAGAGGCAATGATGAGGTGTCTTTTGCACCGAGAAATGGTTGGAAGGTGTGAATGTGTGTGTGTGTTCGCGTGTGACCTATTTGCCCGGCGCCGCCATTCCAAGCAATCATCGTTTTTGTCTACAAATAATGCTTCCCATTGCACCGCTCAACTCTCAGCTCGCTTCTCTTAGTGCACACACGCAACACACACACACAGTCATTTCCTCTGCTGAGTAGCTCCCTGGTGGTCTCCCATCACCGCCAGTTAGCACCTCCACTCTAGACAGGCCGAGGTGAGACGCTCTTCAGCCCACCTGAGTGCTCCCTCTCCAGGCTACGACTCTCACCTCGCCCCCCCCCCCCCCTCCTCCATCCCTCCCTTCTTCCCCCGGAGGTTAGCAGCTGGTGTTAACACCTCCGCAACCTGTGCGATATCCGCTAATGGGGCGGGTGGCGCTGGCCTTTTTTTTTTTTTTTTTTTTTTTTGGAGCGGATGCTGACTTCTCCATCGCCCCCCCCCCACCCCGAGCGATGAATCGAGAAAAAAAAAAAAAAAAAAAAACGGTGTACAAACCCGTTTCTTCACCGTTCACACCGGCAAATCGGCGGAGGTCGGACAGCAAGGTGATACGAGGGGAAAGTGGGGTCTCGTCTTTTTCTTTTTTTTTTTTTTTTTTTTAAATCGGAGCGGCTTCAAAAGACGCCACCGTTAACGGCGGTTGGCATGAGGAATAATAATGAGCATGCAGACATATCTCTCTCTCTTTCTTTCTCTCTCTGTCTTGCTTTCTGTCTCTCTCTCTCTCTCTCATCCAGCCCCCACAGTAAAGGGTCATGGGATTTTGTGGGTGGCATCTGTAAATAGATAATCATCTCCCTTGGCAAAATAGACATACAAACACACGCGCACAGCAGCAGAAATGTGTACGTACATACACACACACTTCAAACGGGGCTTCTTCTTCTTTTCTCTCTCTCTCTCTCTCCTGGATTAGTAAATAGGAGAATAACGGAGTGATAAGTAGGCAGGGGGTTTGCGGTGTAACTGGCAGCGGCAGCAGCAGCACTACAGACACACACACAGCTAAATAATGAAGCCCCATTTATTATTACTGCACATGGAACAAGCCGGAGAGCTGTTTGAAGTGCTCCGGCTTCCCCTTCATCTCCCCCTCTCCCTCTCTCTCTCTCTCTCCCCCCTTAATTCTGTCCTTTTCACTCCTTCTGTTTCTCTATCTCTTAGTCATTCTCTGTCTTCTGTCTCATTCTCTCTCTCTCTTTTTTTTTGTCCGCCCTGTCTCTTGTGTGAGCTTCTCCTCTCTGGGAAAGAAAGACGGGCTCGTGTTTTAAAGATATGCACACACACGCACACACACACACACACACACATGCTGCCTAATCGCACATGTGTAACCTAAGATAAGATAACATGGAACTTTATGCGTCCCCCATGGGGGAAATTAGGAGCAGCAAAAGTAACAGGATTCAGCAAAGGGGAAAAATACATGCTGATAACACTAGCACAGTGATTCTCAACCTTTTTCATATCAAGGACCCCTAATTTAGTCCACATTAGGGCCCCGGACCCCCATTTGATGAAATGAGATCTACGCTCAGACCCAAATCTGAGAATATTTTTATTGTCAGATATGATTTTGTCCAGAATTCCATGACTATCTGTATTGCAGGTAGAGAGATAACAGTGAAACTATGATCAAAATAGTCATTCTTCTACATTCTCTAATTGTGTTAACTTCTTGTAAATTGAATAATGGTGAAGTTTAACAATTCATCAATTTGCTGGGGACCCCAGAACCCCCTCTAGGACCCCTGGTGGTCCCCGGACCCCACGTTGAGAACCACTGCACTAGCACAACCACACACACACATTCAAGTAAGTACTCAAGGAAAGGACAAGGGCCCGTCAGCTAAATTTGCCCATCCGCAAAATTATATTTTTTTATAATCACATTTTTGGCCCTGAAATGGATCCAGAGAGTGATATTTTATATTTGGTCTTTTTTTTAAAAATGCAATTTAGTTGCATTTGCTAAGTAGTTTTGAATGAACTCGCTTACCAGAGGCCAGTCAAAACACTGATCTGCATTTGCATCTTCGGTATTTAGCTAATGCTCCTATGCCTACATTGAATGCAGCAGTAAAGTAAGCTCAAATTCCTTGAATGCCGGCGTTCTGAGCAGCTAACGGCGAGGCGTGCAGAGGTCAGAGCCGCAGCGTTCACAGCAGATATTACAAATATTACCCGTGTCCCTGGAATGATCATATATAACACAGTAGTAAAGTAAAAGTAAGTGAAAAAGAAGTTCCACTGCTGCTAGAGAGAGAGAAGAAGAAACTTTATCGATTCCTATGGGGACATGAGGTCAAATAGGAGAGAGCAGGGAAAAAGAGGATTAGCACAAAAATAGAATGTAACATAAGCAATGAAAACAATTAGAAACAAAAAAGTAGAAGATAAACAGTTGTGGGGTTACACAAAAGTTTAGTTGTAATCCATACTTTTCTTCATACAGTTCTACCTAATGTGTACTAGTATTGAAATTGTCAGTTGCGTATGTTTATATAACCCATATTTGCTCAATTCTTATTTATATTCCCATTTTCTTTGCTGTATCCTTTTACTATTTGCTGCTGCAACGACCCAATTTCTCCACATGAGCCAATAAAATTTCATTTTAATAGGGCTGGGTTAAAAAAAAAATTTGATTTTCCGATTCAAATCTATCTTCATTTGAATGATCCGATATTGATTCATAAAATCCCAAGATCGATCTTTTAATATATGACCAATATATGCCTGTAGAGTCTGTAGAGTTGCACAAATTGCACTATATTGTGTTGACTGCTGTAGTGTGTTGGTCATGTTAAATAAAAAAGTACATTAATGTAACTGCTTTGGGGTCAATTCTTAATGTAAACATTAATATTTTTAATAATGCACCAGGTTAGAGGGTTCCTTTTTGTACAGTTTACATTAGTTTTCTGAGAATCTCTTTCATATCCAAGCAAAATTGATATTGTAACTGAAATATCCCTAACCGAATCAAATCGGAAATCGAATCAAAACAAAAATCAGTGGCGATACCCAGCCCTATACATTTGAAGAAGAAAGGGTCAAGGAGAGGAAGGTTAGAATGATGACATAAGACCTCACATGGTCTGGCTAAGACTATAAACTGGTAAGTGAGTGTTAATATGCATGAGCCTGCTGAGAGTCTATAATAACACAGCAAGTGAAAACACAAGGACAAACATTGTATGTATTGTGCGTTGCCTCTTTTGTTCGTACACAAATGTTTATTACATGGCGTCGCGTCTTTTGAGCACGAATGATTGCATGAGGACTGTGATAAAGGAGGTGCAGAAGAACTATTGATGAGGAAGGAAGAAGGGAATATAGGAGGAAGGAACGAGAGCGGAGGAGGTGGTGAATTGAGAAATGAAGAGATATTTAAAACTTATTAAGACGTGTTTAATGCTACCTGGAATTGGATTTAAGACCAATGTAAAAACCAAAACAAAGCTGGCAAAATCAGACTATTTCTGACTGAACATAGCTAAAAACTATAATTATATATGAGCAGTGTATGAAACAGCACAAACAAACAGGAAACGTAAAACGCGTCACTTCCTGTGTGCCAAACAATTTTTCCCGGGAAAGAGCTACCAGACACCAGGTGTTCAGAACAGCAAATGTAAATGCTTTCATGAACTGGACATAGGTTGAATCACTCTTGTGGTATAGCGATCAATGAAAAAGAGTGTCCAAATTGACCTTTATTTATATGAAAATGTCCGTCCAAAATGGTTATTACTCTACGACATTTTAACACTTTTTATGGTCTTAAAAATTTTGATGATTCAAGACTTTTTCCGAGTTTTTAAGGACCTGCAGATGCCCCGGGACACAGACAGCGAGGTATAGAGCGGAATAGATAAGTAGGTGGAGGGGAGGCGGGCGGGTGAAAAGGTGGAGACATGGCAGACGACAGAGGACGAGCGAGTGAGAAGCAAAAAAAAAACGACAAAAGACTTAGGAGAGTCTCTGCCTCTCTCCCTCGCCGCGTCTGTGGTGGGATTTGTGATGATGGCGAGGGAAAAAAAAAAAAAAAAAAAGCCAAAATAATGATTTCTCCGTGTCCTCTCCCTCCCCCGCCGTGTCACCCGGGCTCGCCCTCAAAGTGAGCCGAGCTGCCACAGTCGATCTCCTCCGCCCCCCCCCCCCGCCGTCCCGCTCGCGCCGCGGTGCTCGGCCGGCGCCGGGCCGGGCCGCCGCTTCGTACACAACAAGCAATCAGCGCTCGTGTTGCTGTCACAGCGGCACTGCCTCGCCACACTGTAGACGAAACAAGCAGACATCCACCCTAAAACTGTGGTTTATGTGTGTGTGTGTGTGTGTGTGTGAGAGAGTGTGTGTGTGGGGGGGGGTTCTTGTTTTGCTATCCTTGTGAGAGCAAGATTGAGACCCTTGGGATCAGACTGGTCCTCACTAGGTTTAGAGGTACGATTAGAATTAGGATTAGGTTAGTCAGTCAGTCGATTAGTTTAGGGTTAAGATTAAAATTACAATTAGGCTTCAATTAAGGTAAATTCATTTAGGATTAGCACCTGGGTTTTGTATTAAAGATTTAGATTTAGGTTAGGTTAGTTAGTTTAGGATTTGGGTTTAGGGTTAAGATTAACTAACCTTAAACCTAGTTCTAATTTTAGTTTAGGATAGTAGTATATTTAGGTAGAATAAGGTTTAAATTAGGGTCAATTAGTTAAGATTAGAATTAGGATTTGGTTAAACGTAAAGTCAGTTAGTGTAGGATTGGGATTTGGGTTTAGGGTTAAGATTAAAATTACAATTAGGCTTCAATTAAGGTAAAATAATTTAGGATTAGCACCTGGGTTTTGGATTAAATTTAGGATTAGTTTCAAATTAAGCCCAGTTAGTTTAGGATTATTATTTGGGTTTAGGGTTAAGATTAAAATTAGAACTAGGTTTAAGGTTAGTTAGTTTAGGATAGTAGTATATTTAGGTAGAATAAGGTTTAAATTAGGGTCAATTAGTTAAGATTAGAATTAGGATTAGGTTCAAATTAAAGTCAGTTTAGGATTTGGGTTTAGGGTTCAATAAGGTCAGTTATCTTAGAATTAGGATTTGGGTTTAGGGTCAAGTTTAGAATTAGAACTAGGTTTAAATTAAGGTCAATTAGTTAAGATTAGAATTAAAATTAGGATTAGGTTAAGGTTAAAAATTGCAGTCCATGAAAGATGCTCACAAGTATAGTAAGACAAGTAAGAAAAGTGTGTGTGTGTGTGTGTGTGTGTGTGTGTGTGTGTGCGTGCATGGACTACAGAGAAAGAGAGCAGTTTGTGAATATGCACGTCCATTCCCCTCTCCCATGGGTCCTTCATGGTGAACAAACAAGACAACACAACAAGCCATCCCAGAAGTGTGTGTGCCTGTGTGTGTGTGTGTGTGTGTGTGTGTGTGTGTGTGCGTGCGTGCATGTGCGTGTGCACCCATGTGTCTAGCGGCTGATTGTGTCTCTAGGGTGAGTTTGGGCTTTGGAATTCATCTTTTATTTGCATAACACCTTAAGGTCTCCCATAGACATTAATTACTGTGATCTGTCGTTCCCCTCTCTCTCTCTCTCTCTCTGTCATTTTCTTTCCCTCTCTCTCTCCCTCATTCTCTCTCCCTCTCTCCCCTCCTCTCAGCTTAAGCACTTTCCTCCCCAACTAAAGGTCACTGTTAATCACTGGCTGCAATAAAAAGGGGTATTTTTCTTATTAGAGTCCTGTTGTACTCTGTTTCCAATTAGCTGGGGCTTAAAAATACAGCTTCTTGGCACGGCCAGGGGACGAGTGCATCCCCCTCGCTTTCTCACACACACACACACACACACATCTCTTACAGCCTTCAATATCCTTTACAGGCCATCCTCATTTGCGCACACACACACAGAAACGCACACACCTCTCACAGCCTTCAAGTACGCTGGCCATCCTCATTCTCACACACACACACACACACACACACACACACACACACACACACACACACACACACAGAGCCTCAGTCCCCGCTAGTGTGTCATGTCGAAACCCTCGTCCCCTCCCCTCTCTCTCTCACCAAACTTCCATTTACTCCCAGCAGAGGCAGCAGATAAAAATACTTCATTCTGAAGGAGCAGCCCCGGCGCTGGTGGCTAGTCGCTGAAACTCATTTGTTCTACTGGAAACAAGACAATAGAGGCTGGTGTTCAATCAAAGCCACTAAAAACAAGTCAAAAGGCCATCTGTCATCCTCTACGAGTATGGATTAACTGCACCCAGAAGAAAATATCTCCACCGCGAGGGTCATTTATAGTATATTGTCTTACAGCGAGTTTTAAGCCTCGGCTCCATTCTCCATCTCGCAAAAAACGGCACACATATCACAACTAAGAGGCAAGTTTGAGGTCAGGTACTTTGCCCATGAATACAACATGAGGCAGTGATACCTGGGGGGGTGGGGGGGGTGGAGGGGTTTATGAGAAAGTTGGCCATATAATTCCTCACTTGTTGACCCTGATGTAAGACTTTAAAATTCAACTCGCTTTTTTTTTTTTTTTTTTAACGGCTTCGCAAAAGTCTCTCTCTCTGAAGTTGCCCGAGTTGCAGATTGGCGTACCCCGCTTTTCCCAGAAGGGACCTCATATACTTAACAACACCTGAGGTGTCGGAGGGGAAGGGAAAAAAGAAAAAAAAAAAACGAGCAGGTCCCAAACCCCTCCACCAGTCATTTTAATTAACAACCCCATTTTAATTAAACATTGATTAGCTGCTAATTAGCCCCTGATAGCTCCCAGATGTGAGTGGGAACAGGTACCGGGAGTGACAGGCAAGTGGGGTGGGGTGGGGGGGGGGGGGGATGAAGGATCTGCGGCACAGCCAAATTGTGTTGCGGATCCCCCCAGGGCGGAGTGTTTTGTGATTATTTTTTCGATTATAAATGATGCCTTCGCGCCGCATTCCCCCTAATTGACGTCGCTTTGATAGCTCCCGGATGACGGACGCGCGGGAGATGGAGCGCCGCGCGTGCGTTCTCATCAAATTTAGGCAATTTTCTGCCACTGCAAAGCAATAAATACATTTTTTTTTTTTTTTTTTTTAAAAAGCGCGCGAGTCGCCGACTGGTAAATGAAACCGGGCTGTTGATAATAAGCGAGCCGGTTTGTTTGGGGGTGGGGGTGGGGGTGGGGGTGGGGGGAGAATCGGCTCTAAGTGAAGTCTCTGTCAGGGACCTCGACATTAGATTTCCCCACGAGTCGACGGCGCCTCAGAGGCTTCGCTCTCATATTGGCTGAGTAATTGTCTCAACAGAGGCGGTGTGTGAATATATAAAGAACGTAAGACTTCCTATACATACAGCACACATCAAACACTCATTACTTGTCCTCCGTCTCCCCTAAAGTCAATCACTATTTAATAAAAAACAGAATAAATAAAGCTTACGCAAAGTCGATTACAAAATGAACCAGTTTCCGTGCCGTGAAGCACACTCGCTGGCACAGTATTAACTTTAAAGTTGTAAATCTTGACAAAGTAAAAAAAAAAAAAAAATCAATAAATAAAACCCGAATAATCACTAACTTATGTGCGTGTCATTCACCTGTATTCTTAAAACTAAAATGCATGATGTTTGCATTCAACAGTTGGCAACATACTTGCAGCTGTGATGATTACCAGGCAAGTATTATATGAATTATATGGCAGCCATGCAAATGGCAGCACATCAAATAAAATCAGTAAATAAATGCACAACCATCACAAAGGCCCAAACCATGAATAATGAATACTGTCATCCCCCTTTCAATTAGTTCTGTTCGCTTTGAATCAACCCTGTGCCTGCGTATATGTTTGTGTGTGTGTGTGTGTGTGTGTGTGTGTGTGTCCCTTCAGCCACAAACATATCTCCCACATCAAATGGGCCTGCAGCATCAACTGCCAGCATTAATAAATATACATGTATTATCACAACAACCACCCATGGATCGTCTCTTTCTCACCATCACTCTCTCTCACACACACAAGCATGCAAGATCACTCTCTCACTGTCTTCCCATATACACAGAGGTCTTATTCACTATTGTTAGCTGTGCCTCCTACTCAGGAAAACACAGTGAAAAAACATAAAATTAGACTCTTAAATTCAGGACAAAGGGATTCATTGAATTGAACCACTTGGTGTGGTAAGCGATCGTAGCTCCAAGGCAGTAATATGTAACACACTAGAATTACCAAGGAAGTGCCTCCTACTCACAACATACAATATGTGATATTCACATAGTGTAAACAACTGCATCAGGCACTTCAGGGTTCTGTTTGACCGCTAAAATGAACTTGGGGTAAGTTTACAATGAAGCAAAATGAAAAAATGCTGTGTTTGGGAGGTGCACACAGAGGTTTTCAAGGGAAAATGGATTGGGATTCTTTAGGTTTCCATCAGCAAAGTTGGAGCAGGCAAAAAAATAATAAAAAAAAAGAGGACTGGGTGAAAAAATTGAAGCAAGAAGAGGACTTGGAACAATAAATTGCTGCTGCTGGCCTGATAAGTTTGCTGAAGAGGCTGATTCACACTTGGTTAAGACTGACAGCTATCAAATCATCATGTTTGCAGATGACACCTTCTCAAAAGTAAGTAAGTAATTTACTTTAGGGCTGCAATTAACGATTATTTTCATTGTCGATTAATCTGTCGATTATTTTCTCAATTAATCGATTAGTTGTTTGGTCTATAAAATGTCAGAAAATGGTGAAAAATGTTGATCAGATGACGTCCTCAAATGTCTTGTTTTGTCCACAACCCAAAGATATTCAGTTTACTGTCATAGAGGAGTAAAGAAACCAGAAAATATTCACATTTAAGAAGCTGTAATCAGAAAATTTTGACTTATTTTTCTTAAAAAATTACTCAAACTGATTAATCGATTATCAAAATAGTTGCCGATTAATTTAATAGTTGACAACTAATCGATTAATCGTTGCAGCTCTAATTTACTTCATTTTTCTCATAGATTGCAGTTAAAAGTAAGTTAGCTACGTTAGCTATGTCTGCTTTAGCCATACTAATGGTGTTAACTTAGCAACCTGAATGCCACTTCATCTAACCTAGATGGATGGCTAAATATTAATAAGTTTTGTCATCTATAGTCAGGTGGCATTCAGTTAACTTGGTAGCTAATGTGAGTTGTAGCTAACGTTAGCTAACTTCAATAATATGACACAAAAAGGTTCACGTTAGCTTGCTAAGTTAAAACAGATGGAACGGTTAAAGCAGACATAGCTAACGTAGCCAAGTTCCTCGTAGCTACAATCTGTGAGAAAAATAAGTAATTTATCTACGATACTTGTGAAAAAGTGTCCTCCATGAACACAGTAAGGATTTGTAAGCTGCCAGTCTTTCCCAATTCCAGCGTGAATCAGCCTCTTCAGCAAATCAGACCAGCAGCAGCACTTTTCGACCGATTCTCTCTGCTTTTTTTTTTTTCTTTTCTTGCCTGCTCCAACTTTCTGATGGAAACCAAAAGAATCCCAATCCAACTCCCAATTCCCCTCAAAACACCACATTTTTTTTGTTATTTTGCTCCCGAGCAGACCGCCGGTTTCAAGTTAGCGATCAAAGAACCTGATTCGTAGTTGAGAATATCACATATAGGCATGCATAATCACTTATGAACACACTATCGAATTGGATAGTAGGCATTTTTTTCTGGATGAGGTCCCTGCGCCGATCGATCGTATGGAGCGAACACCTCGGGTATCTGTTTGTTTTGGGTCGGACCGAACAGCCAGAAAAGGTCTCGGGCTCGGCCTCTTGTTATGGTCTGAAAGGCGAGATGGAGGGAAGCGAGAGAGAGCGAGAGAGTAAGCGATGGAGGGGAGGAAAATCAGCAGAGAGCAAGGCACTCAAAGTGGGGAATCACATCACAAACTTGTATTGATCTGTGTTCCTACTCAGTGTTTGGTGAGAAAAGATAGAGTAGAGAGTTAATGAGTGTTTGAGAGGGCGAGGGAGGCAAAAGAGAGGCGAGAGGAGAAGTGTATCTGAGTGTGTGTGTGTGTGTGTGTGTATAGACGCAGGGTGTGTCTGCCTACGTAGGAGAGGAGCAAACCGAGAATCGAAGACGACTGAATCCCAGCCGAACGAAGTGAATTTCGGACGAATAAGTGGAATTGATCCGCTCATATTTACTGCGGCGGAATGGAGTGCGGTTGATATAAATAAAGATTTTAATATCGCGAACGTCTCCGAAAAGGCTGTTGTGGCCGGCTCATAAAAACATAGCGCCATTGGACTTGGCACACCGATATCTCTATTTCTCTCTCAACCACACACTTACATATACTATACACTCCTGTCTCCCCTCTCTCTCTCTCTCTCTCTCTCTCTGCGGGTTAATTTCTCCCAGGGATCAGCGGTGATTACCGGCCCAGCGGTGCGAGGCGCGGCAGCGAGATGGCCAACAGGAAAGATCGATTTCTGTTTTTACCGACTTAATTCAATGCGGGCTATTTAAACTGGCAGGGCAGGGAGAAATTAGATTGTATTTGCTGGGTATGGATTTTTTTTTGCCTTGTGAAAGCAGCGAGAGCAAAAAAAAAAAAAAAGGGGGGAGGTGGTTTACAAGGCCCCGACTCCCGTTTAGGCGCCCCGCACACGTACCCGGGTAATCAGAGGGAATTACCTTCTATCGATTATTCAATATTTTCCCAGATCATGTTGTTTTCATCTCTACTAAAAGTCTTAACAGGTTATTGATACTCGCTAATATAGGGGAGGAGGGGAGGGAGGGGTGGTATGGCCAGAGCGGTGTGTAAGCGTGACTCCGAGTCACTTTTAACACACCAACCCCATACACACACACACACACACAAGTGTCATGTAATAAAGACAGGAAATGAATGTGCTCCATGCTGTCTTAGCAGAGGGCGGTGTGTGTGTTCATGCGGGCAAAGGCAGATCAGAGTGTTCGGTGGGTGTGTGTGTGTGTGTGCGTGGGGGGCGGGGCACATGTGACTCATGTTCATGTTTGTGTGTGTTCTATAAGGTCAGACCAATGTATATGGTTTGGCAATACTGGCCTTTTATTAAAAAAAAATCATATATCGGCCAATCGTATATCTACAAAATGATGAAGGTTCTCCTTTTTTTTTTTTTTTACTCTTCAACCCTGAAGGAATTTCATTAGTCTGGCTTTCAATGGAGAGTTTTAGTGTCCCATGATGGTCTAAATGCTGAGTCAGAGGCTTTTCCACCCTGACAAGAATACAATTTTTTGCATGGTCAAATTGAAAGAAATTGCATATTAGCACAAAATATCAGCTATTGGCAGCTTCAATCCTAAAAAAATATCAGCATCGGCCTACAAAACTACACTGCCTTGGTGTATTGTGTGTGTGTGTGTGTGTGCGCTTCCCCATGTGAGAGAGACTGTCAAAAGCAAGCGGCAGCCTGACGGGACGAATGACAGCGAATCATAATCGCATCGGACAGGCGTCTCTAAAACGGAAACTCTGAACCTCGCAGACGATTCCCAGCCTTTTCCGCTAACTCGCCGGCTCTCGCTCCATCCGGGTGAATGATCCAGAGTGACTCCCGCGTTATTCCCAGACTGTAAACCCCCTCTTTTGCCTTTGTTTTAGAACGAAGTGAACGGCTCTGGATAGATCTTGGAATTACCAGGGCGGACCCGCGCACATCTACGGAGCCCCTGTGGGGTCACATGGTAGAAAAAAAAAACTCGATGTGTAAATCCATGCAAACGGCTTTGTAAACTGTGCGCACGGATTTCTAAACCGTGCCCTCGGATTCACAAAAAAAGCACAATAAATGCTAAATTACACATAAAAGCTGTGAAACTCCAAAAACACAAAGCTAAATCAATGTAACCAATTTCACTATCGTTAAATCTGCCGTTAAATCTAGATAACATTGAACTTACTTGGTGGATGTGGTCACGGCGGTAGGGGCGGGCGGATCGATCCCAAAACATCGATACTACAGATACTACGTCTCGTTTTTGAAGATTGATTCTAGCGTCAATAGGATCGATACCAGTATCATATCAGTTTCTCTCTTCTACGTTGTACCCATTTCATCAAAGAGTAGAACTGTCTGTGCAAACGACGTTCTGTTGTCGTGTCACTTTGTAGAAAAGTGCTACATAGCCAATTTTTTTTTGCTTTGCTTGCTACATACATGCTTCAGTTGGGAATTAAACCCGGGTCTCACAGGTGGCAGGTAGAAATTCTACCACTCACCTTACAATGATTGGGATTGTTAACCTTTGGCCAATCATGTAGTGGTCATGAAAATTTATTCAGATTTAGCCTATTGATGATGCATTCACCTCATAAATCATGACACACTGCTCTCCCCTACATGAAAGTACATAAGCCGCTTTTAATAATAAAAAGTATCGGTATCAATATCGGTGATTCCGGCCCTGTATTACTTATCGGATCGAAACCAAATTTTTCGCTGAAGGACAGAAGAGTGCATGTAACCATGTGCACGGATTTGTGAAACGGTTTAGAAATCCGTTCACACAGTTTCCAAATCCGTTTGCACGGATTTACACATCAAGATTTTTTTTCTACCATGTGACCCCAGAGACGCTCCGTACACATCTAAATCAGGCAGGTGTTGCGGTCTCCCCGCCCCCCCCCCCGCCCCCGAGAACAAACTCGCCGTAAATTACCGCGGCGGAATCAATCACGCCTGCCAATGTTGGGGGGGGAACTCTAAATCTAATTCCATCCGGGGGGGGGATATACATCGGAAAGTCATACATGACATGATTCACTCTGTGTGCCCCTTTATTACAGAATGATTAGGTTCAAAACACAAGACAATACTGTACCTGCATGCATAAGTCATCCCTCCAAACCCATCTTCCAGAGCGGAACCGCGTGGTGACCCGGGTCAAACTTCCCATCACCGCTCTTTCTGCGCTGATTACACACACAGCGCAGCCTTGGTCTAATAGCACTTAGCATACAGTCCCAGTCATTCGTATTCATACTATGTAGATGAGTTGCTCCATAGGCCTTCAGGAGGAGACTGCGGGGAGACGGAGTACTGATGCCTGCTTAACCTTACATAACAGACCCTGACCTGCCCGGGTTGGTGGGCGGGGGGGGGGGGGGGGTGCGAGAGGGTGTATGGCATGTGTGTGTGCATGCGTGATGCTGATTGTTCATCTAGGCCAGTGATTCTCAACCTTTCTCATATCAAGGACCCCTAATTTACTACACATCAGAGCCATGGACCCCCATTTGATGAGATTTTGTCTCTCAGCCCCAAATCTGAGAATATTTTTATTGTCAGATATGATTTTGTCCAGAATTCCATGACTGTCTGTGTTGTAGGTAGAGAGATAACAGAAACTATGATAAAAACAGTCATTCTTCTACATTCTCTACTTCTAGTAACTGAAATAATGGTAAAGTTTAACAATTCAATTTGCTGGGGACCTCCTGGAACACTCTCAAGTACCCCTGGTGGTCCGCGGACCCCACGTTGAGAACCACCGATCTAGGCGATCATGAGGGCGCTTTTGAATGGCAGCAGCCAGATCATCGGATATGGAGCCCCACTGCGTTATGTGTGTGTGTGTGTGTGAAATCTCTAACCTGGCAGGGTGACAGGTTACCAAAACTCCGCCTGTGAGACCATGTGACGTTTGTTTACAAGCCCTGGTTTGCTTCTAATTTGGGCCGTGTGAACCTAAATGAACCGAATGCAAGAATGGAAAGTTTCCACTATGATTCAGACCAATGAAAACAAGCTGTAGGTGTGATTGCACCCTGAATGAGACAATCAAATATGATGGGAAACCAAGTATACATAAGAGGGCAACACAAATAGGCACTAACCGGTATCACAAGTATCATAAAAAAAAAACCAATAATGAGCCCAGTCCACTAAATCCTTCATGGAATTCACTCCTGCACTCGGACTGTCTCATTTCTCCAACTCATACTCACAGCTATAGAGATTTTCGCGAGCAAATCTCACACCAGTCACTTGAATTTCAAGCGGTTGTCCATCACCTCGTTCCTCCTACCTCTGCCTGACACTGTGGCTTCTTCCCTGGAGTGATGGCAGTGCAATGTGGGCCATTTTCACACACATAATACAATAGAGTCTGTATTTTTCTACTGAGCGAGTGTTTGCAGCTTACTTTTTTCCTTTACTGACATTTTTCTCTGGCAACTCTGACTGCTTGAGCACAACTTAGTTCATCTCTCACACACATAAAGCAATCTGATTTTTCCTGATTCACCAAGTTAAATGTAAGATTTTTTAAGACCTTTGTAATGCAATTTACAATAACATATAAAACCAATTCTGCAATAAGCTGTAGATTTGACTTATAATGACTTTATAATACGACTAAAGGGCCTACAGATGCCATTCAGTAAAGGAAAAGGAGTATTTTCTGTGGTGAAAATTGTCAGCATACTTATTTTGCAAGTATTTCTTTCTAAAAACGGCATTTCAGGGCAGAATATTTTGGAAAAGCTGCAGAAGGATGAAGACATTGCATTCACAGTGTTGGAGAAATTTTTTTTTTTTAAAGAGTAACTAAACCCCAAACCCATATCTTTGGTGAAGCCTGACACCTATTGGTGAAAGGTAGGGTACTGCACTGGCCATCTGCTATTGGCTGGTCTTTGTGCCAGGTGATGTCACCCTCTATAGAGTACAACACCCAGTGGCGTGGGCTCTTAGCCTTTCTAATGTAAAAGACAGTTTGGATTTCACTCTTAAGTTATGATCTGTCACTTCCTGTGTGGAGCAAGGTTATTACAGTTTTGCATTTTTCATTAGTTTTTATTTTTATTTAGTTTTGACTTTTTGTTTTTAATTTCAGTTTAGTTTTAATTCGTTTTTAAAGCGGGTTTGCTAGTTTAGTTTTTATTTCTTGAAAATGCTTAGTTTTAGTTTAGTTTTTAGTAGTTTCAGTGTTAGTCATTTTTTGTAATATGGGGTATTTGTCAGGGGCGAGATTCTTATGTATGAAATAAATTGACAAAGACAAAAACTAAAGACATTTTCTCTATAATTTTAGTTTATTTTAGTTTTGTAAACACACAATACAATTTCAGTTAGTTATCATTTTTTGTAAAGCCTCGTATTTATTTTTATTTCAGTTAACAAAAATGTTTTTTCACACCTAGTTTTCGTTATTTTGATAGGTTTCCTTAACGATAATAACCTTGGTGTGGAGTCAATTTCATACCAGTGACCAAACCTGGCACCAGAATTTCATTTGGGGTGAATAGTGTGAATCTACAGCGTCTCAATTTGTGGGAGTCTCACTTTTTGATGTGGTTTTTATTTCAGAATCATGTTTGTGGGCGTTCTGATGGAGCTGAACAGAACTAAAAAGACAACACTTCTAAATTTCACAAAATATTAAGGTACAATATAATGGAAGTCTGTCTACAGCATCTAAAATAAAGCAAAGACTCTTTCTAAGCATGTAGGCAATATTCCCATATATGACACACATACTGTATTTGTAGAGACATAAATAAGATAGAAAGATAGAGGTTTCAACACAGTAGCTTGACCGCCCTTACATAGGTCTGACAGATACAGTGCAACTACAAGTGTGTGCGTGTGTGTGTGGTCATCTCTGACTGGCTTGTACTCTGACAGTCTCTATGATTAATAGCACCTTTCACTCCTCGGCCCAACGCGCCGCTTCCCTCCTTCATTTTTTTTTTTTCTTCCTCCGCTGGCCTGCTGTCTTCAGGATGAGAGAAGTGACAGCAGTGGCAGGAGATAACAAACACATAGGGGCGCTCACACACACACAGAGAAACAGGAAAGACACATGCACACACACAGATATACAAATACCAAATTGTGAAAAACACATTTACACATTACCGAGCAGACATCCACAGGCAAAACACACAGAAACAGGCACACACACACACACACACACACACAGAGCGGGCAATCACCTATGGATTCAGTGAAATCTGCAGCAAGCCAGGACTCGTCAAGGTCTTGTACTTTACACATGCTGTGTCCTTGGATAAAACAGTAAAAAATCAATAAGAAGCCAGCCAGACACCCACACCTAGAAATCAAACATGCCTCCCAAAACCTTGGGCAGAGGGGAGGCCGACTGCAGGATGAAAAATACATTTCCATTTCTGCCGCCACCGCCATGAAATAGATATTGTCTGGGAAAAAGTAACAACAGATCTCTTCTTAGGGAATCCTTGGGAAACATCAGGTGAGAAAGCCAAACACTTTCTACCTACGCTCTACAGTGGAGATGGGACGGTATGTATGTCGGAATTCAATATATCGCGATACAGAAATGTGACGATACGTATGGTGGGGCAGAAAAATGAATCTCGATATTGGCTCCACCATCACAGTTTCACAAGCTCTCCATTGAAATTAGATTATTTACACTTTGTAATGACATTTTTAAATTGTTTACATTCTAGTGAGCCAATGGCATCGCTAGAAAGATTTGTGTCTCAGAAATAAACAATTCTGCACAGTCAGACTTTGTTGTCATTGAACTTTTATTTATTACATCGTATCGTGGTTGTATCAAATTGTGAACTCCATATCGCGTATGGAATCGTATAGTGAGATAAGCATATCGTCCCATCCTTACTCTACAGTCATCCACTAAATTTAAACATGTTTTGTCCAGTTTAATTAAGCAGTAAGCCACAAGAACCGTGTGCTTTTCAGTGATTTTAGTGATTTTGTAAGGCACAACACAAGGCTGTAGTGCTGAAAACCAGCAACCAACAATCAATAATAAGGCCTAAATTTCATTCTTCTGCCAACAAGCAGTGCACAGTTTGAAATTTGGCATTGATGGTGCAGAAGTGGAAGGACTGTTCAAACATGGGATTTTACTGTCCATCCGTCTAAATACTGCTAACATAATTGCAACGTGAACCATTACTGCTATTTCTCTGGATGTACTTACCAGTGTGTGTTGTAGTTCCTGGTGTTCGGGCAACAGAGTCCTACTGCAACTGAAGCTGAATTTAAAGTTCCGGGTGCTCCCATTGGTAATTGAAGGGGGGGGAAATCCTAAAGGCGGGAGCTATAGTAAGGTTTTTATTGTTAGTAGTTAGTATTTCCTAAATGATTGTAATATACTGTATATATAGGAGGCTACAAATTGTACAACTGCTAAATATAACTGTATATGTGTTAATTTATATGTTTAAGACTGTCCTTGTTGGAGCTCCCCAATTGTTGGTTTGGTCCACTAATGAAGCACCTAAATGTAGTTTAGGGTGTGTGTATGCGTGTGTGTGTGTATGCTGTGTGTGTGTGTGTGTGTGTGTGTGTGTGTGTGTTTTGAAGCGATTTAGATAATAATAATAATAATAATAATAATAATAATAATAATAACTTTATTTATATATCACTTTTCAAAACACAGTTACAAAGTGCTTTACAATAAAAAACAGACAATTTTAAAAAATGCAAAGACAATAAAAACAAACTAAAAGCCATAAAAACTAAACACAAATAGAGCAAAATGAACTAAAATGCCATAAAATATAATGAAATCACTGAAAAGCAATTTTAAACAAGTGGGTTTTTAACAGTGATTTAAAAGACGATACAGAGTTTGCAGCCCTGATCTCTTCCTCCTAGATTGTAAGTCTGTTGTCTGATCCACACTCCGGAGCAGAAGGTGGCGGTAATGCACCAATAAGTTAGATGCCAGAAGAAGAAGAAGAAGAAGAAGAAGAAAGGCTGTTTGTTTGGTAATGCTGCTTGGGCTGGCGGTAGCACCTGTACAAAGTTCTGCCTGAATAAATGTGCCTCACCATGGGCTTAAAATTGAGTTGACCTGCCTCTTCCTCACTGAATCTCCAGTATGGCCCAACTTTACACTGGTCAATGAATGTATTTTGCCTGGGGTGTATCCCGAAATTCAAAACCTGACAGCAGTATAAATCTAAACCCACCAGCGCATGCATATTCATAAAGAATAATAATAAAAAAAACACTAGCAAAACTACTTGGTGTCAATATGCCCCCATGCAAACTTCCTCTCATCAACAATCTCCAATAAACTCTCAGAGAAGAGCAATTAGAAATCCCTCCACTGATGATTATTCATCACGGCCCGTGCGAACGTTGATGGTGTGGAAGTGCCGGCGTAATTGAAGACGAAGGGTCGGGCATAAATCCTGGCGCCGAGATAATGAGTGAATCCGGAGCAGATCCATTCATCTCAATGATCCCCATCTCAAAGCATGATGGATCACTGCCGGATCCCTCACCGGCCAATCATAAATCACAACACCGGGGCCTCGGCCAACCAAAACTACTCGGCGAGGTTCATTAGGTGAATTACTCAAGTTAACTTTAAACTTATTCAGCAACAAAAAAAAAAAAAACAGAAGTGCTCAGCTTGAACTGTACTAAGTAAACCGTGTCGGCTTTTGTGTTTTGCAGGGTTTTCAAGCTCGGGACGGCCCGCTGCGAGCCGGTTGGCTGGAAGTTTTTTTTGGGGGGGGAGGGGTGAGGCAAAGTGTTTTTGAACAGACCGGACTCCCAGGCTCCGCCATCAATCAGGGGAACTGAGAGAGAGAAGGAAAGAGAGAGCTGAGACGAACGGAAGAGAGAGAGAGAGAGAGAGAGAGAGAGATCTATGGAAGGAACAAACATTAACAGCTCTGTATTAATCTCACTTTCCTTCCCCAAAAACGGCGACGACCCCGTCAAGGTCATCCTCCAATCACGTCGCAGACAGCCCCGTTGCTCCCATTGGACCGCGGCCCGAGCAAATTGACGAGACTTTTTGCGGAGCGGCGGCACACATCTCTGACCCTCCCCCACCCCACACACACACACACACACACACACACACACACCGGCCTCACAAAACGCTCAAGTGTCCATTACAGGGACGAAGCGGCCGGTAACGAGCACAGAGTGGCTGACCTCTGTGATCTAATGAGCTGTGTGTCACCGTTAAATGTGTCCCCGACGCCCCCGCTCAGGGCCGGCGGTGCTTCCCTGAAGGAGGGTTCCCGGCTAATGTGATTCATGGGGTATCCGAGGAGGGGCCCGGGACGGACCGCTGGTCAATAGCAGTGGCAGAGATGAGGAGGAAACACACAAGGAATCCACGTGTATTTGCAAATGCCTATCTATATTTACTTTTTGAGTACTTTGCTACATTTTAAAACATCCATTACAGATTGTAAATTTTGTAGGCGCTCCATAAGCATTACATCAGAAACTGGCCAAACGTTTGTTAAAATGCAAATCCGTGCAAGAAAAGTGAGAGAAATACAATACATTTTTTAGACAATAGGTCATGGTCTCAGTAGCTGATTTCCTTGGTGTGTGTCCTTATGTCGATTTTCAAAATAATTGTGTCATTAATGGATATAAAACGGGGTTGTTTGACAGGTCGCCTATGGGCAGAAATATGTGCCACTAGAAACTGAAATTGAATTATTTATATTTGAATTTGAATTGCTCAACTTGAATAATTGCATTAAAAAACTGAATTTGAATCACATAATTTGAATGTGTATTGTTTAACTTGAATAATTGCATTGAAAAACTGAATCTGAATAGCATAATTTGAAATTGAATTTATTAGTTTGAAACTGAATTCCAATAAACTTGAAACTGAACGTAATATTATGAAATTGAATTCATTTGCTCTGAAACTGTATTCAGTTCTCACAATTCAAATTCAGTTTACTGAGACACACATCCTGGTCGTTTAGGAAGAGCAATCGAGTGCAGATTCACAGAACTCTGAAGAACTGGTCCCCACTGACTTCAGACTTCAGGCTGCTATGGAGTTGTGCTGGCAACCTCCCTGTGTGTTATATGGACAAACTTCACCTGTGTTTCAACTGGCATGAGAGTGAGTAGATGATGACAGAATTTTCATTTTTGGGTGAACTATTCCTTTAAAGTGATGTTCAGCAAAGTCACAGTGGGATGTGTTTTCCAAATATGGCTGCATCCATTTTGCTTGAATGTTTCAAAGTGTGAACAACCATATACTATATTTTTTGGAGTTTCATTCAGCAGGATCCTTGTCAGCGGTCCCCCCCCCTGCCCCCCCACCCCCCAGCTATACCATTGGAACCTGGAGCACTGAGTCAGAAAATTAAGTCTGTGCTCAAATATGACCCTTTTCACAATGGTAGATTGAGATTCTAGCAGTGCTCCGGGTTCAGTGTCTGAGAAGCCTTGGTCTCAATGGTATCTGATGCAGAAATTAGACACTCACAACAATGCATCTCCCTTCATTCAGAACTAATCACGGATTTTGCTAATGTTGATTAATGGAAAGGCGAGACAATTCGGAGGAAAAACACACATAATGCAAACAAAAAAAAAAAAACCTTGCACGAGCGCGCTTACATGCACACACACACACACACACACACACACACACTTGCATTGCGTTGCATTTTACCAGTGCAGCCGTTTCTATAGATTCAGGCTTATTTCTAGAAGGATAGGAGTTAAAAAAAAAAAAAAAAGGAAAATAAAAACAAAAAAACAGGACAGCGTCTGTGTGAGCTGTCATCAAGAAAAATGATGTTGCCACCAGAATGTTCCGCCAGGACTTACCCACAATTCACAATGGCCGGCTGCACAATAAGTGTTTATCAATAACCGAGGGGCCCAGCTAGGGAAGGGACGACTCCTCACCTCTCAAAATGACCTATGTGTGTGTGTGTATGTGTGTGTGTGTGTGTGTGTGTGTGTGTGTATGTGTGTGTGAGAGAGAGAGAGAAAATGACTTGCCTCAGATCTGCATCTAAGTGTGTGTGAGTGTGAGATTGTTAGTGCAAGTGTGAGTATTAGTGTGAGTGTGTGTGTGAGTGAGCGTTTGTGTGTGTGAGAGAGTGTGATTTTTAGTGTGTGTGTGTGTGTGTATGTGTGAGAGAGAGAGAAAATTACTTGCCTCAGATCTGTATCTAAGTGTGTATGAGTGTGAGATTGTTAGCGCAAGTGTGAGTATTAGTGTGAGTGTGAGTGAGCATTTGTGTGTGTGAGAGAGTGTGATTTTTAGTGTATGTGTGAGAGAGAGAGACAATGACTTGCCTCAGATCTGCATCTAAGTGTGTGTGAGTGTGAGATTGTTAGCGCAAGTGTGAGTATTAGTGTGAGTGTGTGTGTGAGTGAGCATTTGTGTGTGTGAGAGAGTGTGATTTTTAGTGTGTGTGTGTATGTGTGTGAGAGAGAGAAAATGACTTGCCTCAGATCTGCATCTAAGTGTGTGTGAGTGTGAGATTGTTAGCGCAAGTGTGTGTGTGTGAGTGAGCGTTTGTGTGTGTGAGAGAGTGTGATTTTTAGTGTGTGTGTGTGTGTGTGTGTGTATGTATGTGTGTGTGAGAGAGAGAGAAAATGACTTGCCTCAGATCTGCATCTAACTGTGTGTGAGTGTGAGATTGTTAGCGCAAGTGTGAGTATCAGTGTGAGTGTGTGTGTGAGTGAACATTTGTTTGTGTGAGAGAGTGTGATTTTTAGTGTGTGTGTGTTTATGTGTGTAAGAGAGAGAGAGAGAAAATGACTTGCCCCAGATCTGCATCTAAGTGTGAGTGTGAGATTGTTAGCGCGAGTGTGAGTATTAGTGTGAGTGTGTGTGTAAGTGAGTGAGCCTTTGTGTGTGTGAGAGAGTGTGATTTTTAGTGTGTGTGAGAGAGAGAGAGAGAGAGAGAGAGAGAAAATGACTTGCCTCAGTTCTGCATCTAAGTGTGTGTGTGTGTGTGTGTGAGATTGTTAGCGCAAGTGCGAGTATTAGTGTGTGTGTGAGTGAGCGTTTGTGTGTGTGAGTGAGTGTGATTTTTAGTGTGTGTGTGTGAGAGAGAGAGAGAGAGAGAGAGCAAAAAGCATGTGATACTTGATGTGGAAAGAAGAGTTGGGGCATCTAAGAGAGGGAGTAAGAGCCTGACAGACTGCCATAGAGAAAGATGAGAGAAAGAAAGCGATTGGTTCAGAAAAGGCAGACAGTGTCTTAACGAACAGAGAGGAAAGGCATACGCACCCGCTGAGAGAGAGAGAGAGAGAGAGAGAGGAAAACACACCAAAACAGGAAGAAACTGCTCACTTAAGCCTCGGCTGCTGTTTCCATAACAACTAATAAACCTGGCGCTGGCACACAATTAAAACCCAATTCTGACGAGCTGAGTGCACTGAGCTCATGCCAAATCTGCATAACTAACAAGGAGGATGAAGCAGCACACACACACGATTACACACACACACACACACACACACATACAGTACAGTCACGCATACACTCTCGCTCGTTCTCAAACCTTTTTGGCTCCCGACTCCATAAAACTAGAGGAAAATCAGCAGAAATAGACATGATGATAATAAATTTGTATAGGAGAAATATGTTTTTTTTTCCTATTCCATAAATCATCTTGTGACCCCCCCCCCCCAAAGTTGTCTGGCGACCCCCTGCTGGGTCCCCGACCCCCGGGTTGAGAACCGCTGTCTTATGCCGCATGTACCTAACGCACACACTCGCACTCATGCAAACACACACCCACATAAACACCCACACAGAGGGAAGAGCTGATGCAGGGCAGCTCATTTTTGTCTCTTTCTCTCTCTCTCTGTCTCTCTCTCTCTCTCTCACACACACAAACACACACACACGCACTCTTTCTTTCTGTGAGTGTCTCTCTCCTCTCTCTCTCTCTCTCTCCCTGTCTCTTTCTAACACACTCACTCTCTGTGTGTGTCTCTATCTCTCTTTCTCTCTCTGTCTCTCTCTCACACACATACTCTCTCTCTTTCTCTCTATCACACACATACACACACACACACAGTTACTCACCCTATTTACACCCTATTTCTGCAGTCACGAACATAAATAGAGTTTGTCATATTAGCATACATATCACTTCAATGGACTGTTTTGACTTTCTATCAAATAGCTTTATGACTGTCAAAAGAAAAAGAAAAAAAACATAACCTATTTACACCCAAGCAAAACTTCACTTTGGATTGCAGGGCATTTCTACAAGTAACAACTAGGCTACATGCCATTTAGACACAAAAGCAGATCAATCCTGCACTAACATCTACAGAACTTCAAAGAACGTCTGCATTTGTAATGGAGACAAAATGTGCTGTTTGTGCGATTTCCCTCGCTTGGTGAGACCCTCCCAAGACACACACACACACACACACACACACACACACACACACACAGAGTCACAGACAGACAAACTAGCAGGCCCAAGCCGGCCGACCCTTCTCCACACACCAAACTTTATCATAAGTCGCCTTTAATGGGAAAACCAATGACAAGCTCAAGGAGAAGCCGCGGCCCCACCGAAAAACAATTTACGGTCCCACAGAACAAAAGAGAGAGGGGGGAATAAAAGACAAGAAAGAAGAAAGAAGAAAAGTTGTTCGAGTGTTGGCAGAGGCCTGATATCATTTGAAATAGTTACTGAGCGTTGTATTTCTGTCAGGCAGGACTCAGGACAACCTTGAATAGAGGGCTAAGGCTAGCCGGAGTTCTGAAGAGTGGGACTGGCAGGTTGAGAATAAGAATACGCTTTCTGGCTTTGTTAGGCGAATGCTGAATATGTAAGCCCTTGTGGCTGACATTGACAAGTGTGTGACGACTTAGGAAGTTCGTAAACTTTTACACATGCAACAAAGGAACAACACTCACCCTACCCCTGTGTTACCTTGACATCAATATATCAATAATCTGCACTGATTACAGATGTAAAATGCTACTACATACAAATTTGTACATGCATACATAAGTCGGTAACACTTTACAGTAAGGGTCACTAAGTTAAGAGTTGGTTAATGCTTAATAAGGGTTAGTTAATGCTTAATTAACAGTTAACTAATGTGTAATTTACTAATGGTGTTCATGTTAACTAAGGTATTAATTTATACATTATTTAATAGTTTAGAAAGGTGACTATTAAATAATGTATAAATTAATACCTTAGTTAACATGAACACCATTAGTAAATGATTACCAGACACATTAGTTAACTGTTAATTAAGGGTTAGTTAATGCTTATTAACTAACCCTTAACTTAGTGACTCTTATTGTAAAGTGTTACCCATAAGTCTATACATACAGTTGCAGATGTATACTTGCACATACTACTATATACAAGCTTACACATGCATACAGATGTTTTCACATGCTACTACCTACAGACTTACATATGCATACCTATGCTTACACATGCACTACTATAGTACATATGAGCTTAGACATGCATATGTGTCACATGCATGTCACATACATGCTACTACTACAAACTGACACATGCAAAAAGGATGTTTACACATGCATACAAACTTACACAGGCATACCTATGTTTGCACATACATAGTGCAGCATGAAACTTCCATATGTATCACATACATGCAAACTTACACATGCATACCTATGATGACAATGTATTACTGCTACAAACTTACACATGCAACTGTTTACCCATACACACATGGGTAACATACTGTAACGCAAATTTGTACACACACACCTCCAAAGTGACCTTCTGCCAAAGTCACTCCCGTTTGCTTTTCTTCTTCCTTCCTTTTTTTTCCATCCCTCCCTCTCACCCTTCACTCTCTCCTCTCCCTCCCAATCTCTCTGGCGGCCGATTGGAGTTTTGTTCCATCGCCGAGCCTGTCACAGCGGAGCGATAAGAGCATAGAAATAAAGAGAAATATAGAGGTACACACACACACACACGCACAGACTGAGCGTAGATGGACAGAAATAGAGGGGCACGTGTACACATGCACATACATGCAGAGAGGTGCACACACATACAACATAGATATACAGATAAATGTAGAGGTACACACATGTACAGACAGAAATATAGAGGTACACACACATACAGACAGAAATATAGAGGTACACACACATATAGACAGAAATATAGAGGTGCACACTAGAGCTGCAACAATTAATCGATTAATCGATTAGTTGTCAACTATTCAATTAATCGCCAACTATTTTGATAATCGATTAATCGGTTTGAGTAATTTTTTAAGAAAAATAAGTCAAAATTCTCTGATTCCAGCTTCTTAAATGTGAATATTTTCTGGTTTCTTTACTCCTCTATGACAGTAAACTGAATATCTTTGGGTTGTGGACAAAACAAGACATTTGAGGACGTCATCTTGGGCTTTGGGAAACACTGATCCACATTTTTCACCATTTTCTGACATTTTATAGACCAAACAACTAATCGATTAATCGAGAAAATAATCGACAGATTAATCGACAATGAAAATAATCGTTAGTTGCAGCCCTAGTGCACACATACAGAGACAGAAATATAGAGGTGCACACACAGCATAGACATATAAAGGAATATAGAGGTACACACACGCATGCACACACATACTTCATAGACATACAGAGAAATATAGAGGTACACACACGCATGCACACACATACTTCATAGACATACAGAGAAATATAGAGGTACACACGCATGTACACACATACAGAGACACAGACATATAGCATAGAAACCCACATTCAGACACACAAATTACAGACACACAGGCACACACTCATCATACCGTGCACAGGCAGACACAGATGCACACACGCACATATTGCATCATCACATTCACATATGTGCATCCAAACAAATGTCAAAGCATACATGCACGCCCACTCTGAAACTCCCATTTCATCTGAACTGTTCGGCACTAATGATCCTGCCTGCTCTATAGGGAAGATCAAATTCTCATCAACTCTCGGGAGCGTCGTTAGTCACACTTCTCATGAATTACAAAGCGCCATCAGAACCAAAATAAATATTTCTACCCCCATTTTCATCAGCCCCTGATTCTGATCAATCTACACTCAGCCCCCAGTTATTAATTTTCTATTTCGGCCATGCTTTCGTTTTGCCCTACCTCAATGTTTATGAATTATGGCGCTTAATACGGCTGTATATCACAGCCCATGGAACTGCTTGTCAGTCAAACGATAAAATATGTGCTTAGGTGGAGGTCTAATTCTTTACTGGGCCGGGTCCTGAGGGATAGATCAGGGGCGTAGAGAATTACACATGTCAGCACCCCGTCACCAGGCACCGAGAGGTGAGCCTGATGATGAATTACGGGATGCCCCACATGTACACCAAGGTCACAGAGTTGTACACGCTACTTACATGTTAACTGGCTCCCAAGTGTTTGACGTGAAAAGGAAAAGGACTTATGAGCCTCATTTGAACATGATTCAAATTACAGGGTAACAAGAGTCATAAAATATTAGTCATGTTCCTCTGTTATTTTACGCATTGATGTGAAAGGTTTTTAGTCAATGCCAAGTTGCAGACGTAGGTGCGTAGTTTGGTCCGACGTTCAAGGATGCAAACCTCACAGTAGGCTAAAGGCTAATTTATAGTTCTGTGTCAAAGTGAGTGACGTTTCGCCGAAGGTTGGCTCGCTTCGTATTTCCTTTAGTCTCTCTAGACCGGTGGTTCTCAATGTGGGGTCCGGGGACCATCAGGGGTCCTTGAGGGGGTTCCAGGGCAAATTGATGAAGTGTTAAACTTCAGCATTACTTCATTTAGAAGAAGTTAATACACTTATTAACTATAGAAGAATGACTATTTTGATCCTAGTTTACCTGTTATCGCTCTACCTACAATACAGATAGTCATGGAATTCTGGACAAAATCATATCTAACAGTAAAAATATCCTCAGATTTGGGTCCGAGAGACAAAATCTCATCAAATGGGGGTCCGTGGCCCTAACGTGGACTAAATTTGGGGTCCTTGATATGAAAAAGTTTGAGAATCGCTACTCTAGACTAGCTGAGGAGGTTCACAGATATGTTCATTTGTAGGACAACTCATCCCCAAATTATAAAGATTACCAGATGTCACTGAGTTAGTGGCGACAAATATCCCAGAACATGAGTTAAGAGAATGTAAACACTACTACTTCTGTTGTTATTATTTCCGTGCTAGCAAAAAATGTCACTGCCATCTAGTATTTGGGTGGTCTACGCGCAGAATCACCAACGCAAAACTCCAGCAATACTTTGATGCAAGCCTACTAGTTGCTTAAAAGGGGAAATAAGGAAGTATATTTACTGCCCTATAGCACAAAATGACCATAATATATCTGTGTGGGGTTGATAAGTTTCTTCATTATTGATATAGTCTACTAATTTTTGATGGAATCCCTCTTTTATTGCCAGAGTGGGTAAATGGCTTGGAAACGCTACAAACATTTATTATATCTCTGATCTAATAAATCATCACGGAAATTAAAGTGTTTCTGCCAGTCTGTAAACACTGTTTCTTACTTTCTATTCAACAGTTTCCCCCTGTACAGTTATTTTTGTTACTTATCTCATTCATTTGAATGCAATGTTTTTGTTCCTATCTGGTTTTGTAGATGGAATTCTTGCAACAAAGGTTATTTAAAATAGGGTTCCACTAGGAATGCTAATAATTCCAGAGAGTTGATTGGTGCAGATTGTACATTTGGATCCAATAGCCTGAACATTAGCTGTGCAGCCTAAGTTACCATGGCGATGTACCCCGCTGAGCCACCGTCGTGAGGCAGAAAAGCCAGGGTTAAACCCAAAGTTAGCTGCTAACACAATCCCACTTCTCGAAGACAGGCCCCAGGTGCTGAGATTTCTGACTTTCAAAACTCACTTTGCAGCCTAAAACTCTGTTTTAGAAGAAATCTCCTCGCTCATTGGAATTTCAAGACACACACACATCTCTGTACCTTAAGGGGATAGCAAGGGTGAGAGGGGTGTGTGGGAGGGTTGGGCCAGAGACCTGTCGAGGTTGTTGCAATTCCTGCTGGTCACCAGTAGAGGTCGATAGAAGTCAAGATTACTTAATGCCCCTTTAATAGATAGACCAAAGGTAGACATTAGTCACTTCTACTGTGGTTCCACAACATCTGCCTGAGCCTTTTTGACTCCCCAGGGATAGGTAGGTTTGTTCTGTCGGCACATCTTCAGTTTCCGAAGCAAAAATGAAACTGTGTGCTCTTTGGCAATGAAGAAGTAACTCGACCGGCGCCCCAAATCATCTGCAAATGAGGTGAAGCACAGCGGCGTCTCTCTGGACGGGACTAAAATTAACAGATCACCTATGAGGGCGCTGAATTTCACGAGGTAATTGGGACGGAAATTAATACTGGGGTCGAGAGGGAAAATCACCTCAATAGTCACTCTGGACGGGATTAAAATTAACGAGCAGCTGAAGAAATAATTACAATTACGTTACCTACCCTGGAGAAACTAATCCCGTCTGAATGGGGCTATAGACAGGGTTTCTTCTGACATGGGTAGGCGGTGTCGCCAATGAGAAGGTTCCGTCTGGGAATTGGATTTGAAGAACCCCGAGGAGCGTAACACGTCATTTTAGGGACAAAACAACGATCTGCGGGATCCCATTCTGAAGATTTATACATGGAGAGGCACAACTGGAAGTCATTCCTGAATAATTCCTGAACGAACACGTCAATCCACACCAACGGTTCACAAGGCCAAACACACTATCATCGGTAACTATCCTGTGGAAGTCATTTTGTTCAGAAGTTTACTCTGCCTGGTTCGCTGCCAGGAGAGTTTCCCTGCTCCTCTACTGTACTTGCTTTCATTAGTTATTCAAGTCCTGGGCTCCTGATGAACACCGCAGGCCATTCCTTATTCACCTTCCACTACACTACCCTTGCTTTCTCAGCCTGTGAAGACTCTCGAACGTATCGTCCACACACCTCCCTCCCCTCACGCACACAGACACACACATTTGTCTTACTATACTTGTGAGGACCTTCCATTGATTACATTCATTCCTTAACCCCAACCTATACCCTAATTCTACACTAACCCTCTAACCCCAAACCCTAACACTAACCCTAACCCCAACCTATACCCTAATTCTAATCATAACCCTAAACCCAAGTCCTAACTCTAAACCACTGATTCTCAACCTTTTTCATATCAAGGACCCCTAATTTAGTACATATTAGGGCCACGGACCCCCATTTGATGAGATGTTGTCTCTTGAACCCAAATCTGAGAATATCTTTATTGTTAGATATGATTTTGTCCAGAATTCCATATTGGTATTGTAGGTAGAGAGATAACAGTGAAACTATGATGAAAATAGTCATTCTTCTACATTCTCTAATTGTGTTAACTTCTTGTAAATTAAATAATGCTGACGTTTAACAACACAGAAATTTGCTGGGGACCCTCTGGAACCCCCTCAAGGACCCCTGGTGGTCCCCGGACCCCACGTTGAGAACCACTGCTGTTGACAACCAATCACCTTTGGGGAAGCAAGGCAGCAGAGGTACAAGGCTATATATACAGCCAGGAAGGAAAGGCAGAACTCATCGTTGAATCATGGTGGAAGAGGAAGGAAGGAAGGAAAGGTAGTTTTTCGTTCCATCCAGAACGCAATGTTCCGGATGGATGGGATTTGGTATTGATCAGTATCCATATGGCTTGCCCTCCTGTGCTTTCACACTACACACTGGTCATTTCAATCCCAGAGTTCTTGGGTTTGAGCCGCACTATGTAATCAGTTGAAATTATTACACATAGCAACCTCTCAGCTGTTTTTAAAGGATACGTTTGGCGATATTGAACCGATACACAAGAGACAAATTATATATAGGTCCGAAATCAACAAACTTGTCCTTTAAAGGTTTTCCACCCCCCAAAAAGTAGTATGATGGTTTCTTCGGCAGTCCAGAGTCCAAGCCTTGGTGGCCAACAAGCCAAAAACAGTGTAAGCTAATAGTGTCAAAGGTTCCTGTCCTGAGATCTGGACTGGACTAAAGTCGCTGCCACATTTCTAAACCATCTTTACCCTGCTGGAATCTTCCATTTGACAAAGGCTTTTAGACTGTGGCCATGAAGCGATGTACCTCGTCAGCAACAATGTTCGAGTACACTGTGGCATCCAAACAATGCTCAGTTGGTACGAAGGGGCCTATGGTGGCCAAGAAAACATTACTCACACCATTACACCACCACCAGCTGGTACTGTTGATATCAGACAAGGTGGATCCAGGCTGTTCGGGCCAAATTCTGACCAATCAGGCCCCATTCAGAGTCTTTTATATCGCTTCTTTCCCATTCTAACGATTAGACAGACGGTAACTGAGCCTCTCGACCCTACCTGCATGCTTTATATGTACGCAACTCACTGTCAGGAGTAGTGATCTCTTTGTGTGTGTGTGTGTGGAATGTACAGACATTCTGCTGGCCGCATCCACATTTTCTGTCATTCCATCAGTCCTACAAACTTTCACACTCAAACATTTGGATGGTGGTTGGACAAATGCGGAGGAGCTCCACAAGTGTGAACGAGCCTTTAAAAACTCCAACTGGTTCTCAGAAGGATAGCAAAACAAGAACACACACACACACACACACGCGCACACGCATACACACACACACACATACACGCCCCCCCCATTTCCCCAGACCTCTCCCTCCCCTTCCCAGCCCTTCAGATCAGCATGGAAGTGAAGCCAAACGCTGGGAGGGGAAGCTGAAACGGCGCTTTGGAGAGCCCCACTTGACAGGCCGGTGCCTGGGGCTATGAATGAGCCGGCAGCCCTCCTTCCTTCCCTCGCTTTCTCCCTCTCTCTCTCTCTCTCTCTCTCTCTCTCCCCCTCTATCTTCTTCCCTTCCATCCCTCCATCAAAGCCTGCCCTCTCCCTTCGACCCCGAGAAAAAGGAGGCCTGACGGGGCGTCCGTCTGCACAGGGACCCCCTGGAAGGAGGCCCTCGGCGGAGAGGGAAGAGATGGAGGGATGGGGTGGAGGAGAAGAGGACATCAAGGAAGATCAGGGAAGGGGGAGGGGGTGGGGGGGGGGCAGAGGACATAGAGGGAGTAAAGTTAAGGAGGAGGAGTGAGCGGGACGGGGGAGCAGTGGGAGGGAAAGGCACTGGATTAAAGATGGGGAGGGGAGAAGGAGTGGTACAAAGGGTTTTGCAGATGGGAGGAGATCAGGTGGAGAGAGAGGAGGAGGAGGAGGAGAGGAGGGGGAGAGGAGAGGGAGAGAGACGTGTGAAACCTCACTGTCTGTTTTAATATTCCCAGCAGAGAGAGAAACAGACAGAAAATCGATCACTTCATTTTTTCTCTGATATGAAAGACATAGACAGAGAGAGGGCTGAGTTTCAAGTCTCTCTCTCTCTCTCTCTCTCTCTCTCCCTCTCTACCACCTTGAAAATCATCTCGCCTCTCATCTGTAAGTCATACAGACAGAAAAAGCGTGTCGGGGGGGGGGGGGAACGGCCGGGTAGAGAATGAGAATCAAGGGTGAAGGGAGAAGAGCACCCTACAGTCTATCCTTCCATTTCCAAGCATGGCAAGTAGTATCTCATTCAGTTCTTTCCCTCTCCCATTCAAACACACACTCCAGCCAGTAATAATCTGTAGCATTTTCATATAAATCAATGTCTGTCTTGCTGCTGTCTATCGCTGATTGCTATAACACAACAGTGATTCAACCTGTAGCTGTAGTTCATGAAAGCTGTTACATTTTGCTGTTCTAAACCCCCCAGTAGGTCTTTCCTGGGAGAAATGCTCTGGATCAGAGGAAGTGATGCGTTTTGTTGGCTGAACACTGGACACACTGTTTGATTGACAGGTGAGCTCTGGGAAGAGCGGTGCAGAAACACCACAGCAACGAGCGCTGAGCACCGAAGATGCTGCCAATACAAAAACAAAAGTTTAATTTCCTAGCTCTTTGTAAAATGGGCTGTGTGGTTGAACAGGCTAGTGGATTATACTGGGAAAAACTACCTTTCCTTCCTTCCTTCCTCTTCCACCATGATTCAACGATGAGTTCTGCCTTTCCTTCCTGGCTGTATATGTAGCCTTGTACCTCTGCTGCCTTGTTTCCCCAAAGGTGATTGGTTGTCAACAGCAGTGGTTCTCAACGTGGGGTCCGGGGACCACCGGGGGTCCTTGAGGGGGTTCCAGGGGGTCCCCAGCAAATTGAATGAATTGTTAAACTTCAGCATTATTTCATTTAGTTAAGTTAAGACTGTTTTGATCATAGTTTCACTGTTATCTCTCTACCTACAATACAGAAAGTCATGGAATTCTGGACAAAATCATATCTAACAATAAAAATATTCTCAGATTTGGGTCCGAGAGACAAAATCTCATCAAATGGGGGTCTGTGACTCTAATGTGGACTAAATTAGGGGTCCATGATATAAAAAAGGTTGAGAATCACTGCTTTAGACAACAGTAGATGTTACTTAAGGCTGTGTCCCAAACGTGATGATTAGTGTTCATTTCTGTAGGCCTACAATAATAGTGATGACATCAGCAGTATTTTAAAGGCATGTTTTTAAGTGGGAAACGTGAAACGCGTTACTATTTAATAAAGACTACCTTAGTAACGTCACTAGTTACTATTTAGGGCAAGTAACAAAGTAAAGTAACTAGTTTCAAAAGTAACTTTCCCCTACACTGGTTGTCATTTGCATTTTATTGACTCGGAGCTCAACTTTTGCCACCGAGCTCAACTCCGGGGAAAACACTGAATCATTTTTGAAGAGAAAATCAAATTCGGCACAAAAATATCGGCTATCGGCGACTTCACCGTCACAAAAAAACGCCAGTGTCTGCCTTCAAAAACCCATATCAGTCGGATCCATATTGGAATCCTGACAAAACCGATCTAATTTTGGCTGTGATGGACTTAAACCGTCCCAGCTCCTCACTGGCCTGTATGATAAAGCGCTGGAGCAGGCCAGGCTGTCCGGCTCTCCTTCAGCAGATAAAACAAGGAGACGCTGCTGGCTTTTGGATCGTCTGGATGGAGTCTGTCTCCCCGGTCCAATCCACTATCAGGTTTGGTGGTGCCACCCAGGAACAACTTGCACAAGCCCTACACACACACACACACACACACACACACACACACACAGACAGAGAGACTGAGAGAGAAGCTCTGTCACACTCTGATGCACAAGCACCCCGCAGAAATATTACCAAAAGCAGATTTACACTCATACTCACTTGGGGCGCGCTGTAAAATATTTAGATATGCTTGAAAATTCAAACATGCACGTAACATGCACGCACATATATACACATGCCTGCACACTCATGTACACACACACACACATACACACACACACACACACTGTTAATGAAAAGCAGGATTCCTGGGAGTGTCTGGCCAGAGTTTGATCTTTCTCTCAGATCAATGTCAGTAGATTGCAGGGGAGCTGCAAGTCTCACATCTCCACTCAATACTAAGACTAGGCCAGGCGGCTGTGTGTGTGTGTGTGTGTGTGTGTGTGTGTGTGTGTGTGTGTGTGTGTGTGTGTGTGTGTGTGTGTGTGTGTGTGATAGAGACAGAGACCTGTTAGATAGCGGTTTTAGAGGCTCGTCATATGAAAATCTTGTTGCTTAACTCAGGTTTATAGAGCTGCTGGAGTCTGGCTGCCTCGGGTCTACAGTCTAAAACAGTCTAATATCTAAATCATAACCTCAAAATTTCATTTCTTTATACCTGGCATGTTTCATTCATATTAGAACAGAATGCAAAACTGCAGATTTTTGCTGACTAATTACTTGTGTGAGAAGGTTTCAACCATCTTTTTTGCCGGTCATAGCCGAGATGCCTTCAAAAAGATTTTGTTGTAACGCAATAGTGAGAATGACAGCAATCAGCCATGCATGAGTCCATTGTGAATACATGAATAAGATTAAGAAAGTGTTAAGATGAAAATAGACTCCATGCATTTTCCATGGCACGCCCTTGTTATCACCTCTGATGGTATTTCTGTCAATGCGGGCAAGTCTTTGCATTCGAATCAGTTGTAGTTGCACTTCAAGCAGTTGTTCTTACACTTATTGACTCATCTTTAGTGAAATATTTACAACACCTACAGTTATTTATCGCCCCGATCCAGCAGAGAGGGAGAGGCAGTTACCTCCTATAAAAGTACCTGATGATGCATGAAGAAATATAGGATGTTAAGACACACCTTACTTACTGAGACATAGGAGTTTCTCATCTGGCAAATAACTGGAGGATATATATAGATGACAAGTTTACATGTATTTTATAAGTATATTGTCTCCTGCCATTGTGCTTGTAACAACGCATTATGTAATAACACCGCATTATGTAATACACAGCCTGAACGCTGCTACATACTGCGGTGGTTATTACAAAATACGGGAGTTGCACTTTTTTTTTGATGAAAATGTAATAATATGGTGCATTATGTAATAAACCAAAATAGATGTCTTCATTCATAGAAATCATTATAACATTATAAGAACAATGTTTATTTTATGCATTCTACCATGAATCATACTGACTCAAAACTCATTTTAAAAAGATACTAAAAGATAATATGTAATAATTTATTACAAAATGTGGGGAAATTTATTACATATTGCATTCAGGCTGTGTATTACAAAATGCGGTAGATTATTACAAAATGCGGGTGTTGTTACATAATGAAGTGAAAATTTATTACATTTTGTCGTGTTATTACATAATGCGGTGTTATTACATAATGCGTTGTTACACTTTCTGCTTTCTCTGTTGGATTAGGATGCTGAAACATTTCAATTAAAATAAACAGTAAACATGTCGTCCCGCACAAATGATGCAGAGTTGTAGCGGGGCAATAAGTAGAAAATATGTTACCTGTTCTGGATTGTACACAGCAGGGAAAGGGGAGAAGAAGGAGCCATTCATTGACGAATTGTGCGTCATAAAATTTTCAAAATAGGGAAATGTAGCAATGAGACACATTAATCCCTCTGTTTCATGAAAATCTGATCAGCAGCGTCAAGATATTGTTCCACACTTAAACAGATGCTGTGGCGCCCCCTTTAGGCCAATCAGTGCCATTTTAACAATGCCAGAATGTAACAATAAGACGAATTGTCCCCTTAAGTTTCATGAAAATCAATGAAAAACAGCCTCTTCCTGCTATGTCTGTATAGGGCAGTGGTTCTCAACGTGGGGTCCACACCAGGGGTCCTTTAGGGGATTCCAGAGGGTCCCTATAGCAAATTGATGAATTGTTAAACTTCAGCATTATTTCATTTACCAGACGTTAACACAATTAGTGAACCTATGATCAAAACAGTAATTCTTGTACATTCTCTGTTATCTCTCTACCTACAATACAGATAGTCTTGGAATTCTGGACAAAATCATATCTAGCAATAAAAATATTCTCAGATTTGGGTCCGAGAGACAAAATCTCATCGAATGGGGGTCCGTGGCCCTAATGTGGACGAAATTAGGCGGTCCTTGATATGAAAAAGGTGAGAACCACTGGTATAGGGGGAAAGGAGTGGCCGGTGATGTCACGTCCCGCCCAATAAGAAGCACAACACGCATTCACGGTAGCACGCTTTAAAGCCTTTGAACGAAAAAAAAGATTGGAGTGGAATGTTGAAAAATCCCTCTGCACACGTGTTGATCCCCCACCCCCCCACCCCCCCCACCCCCCGACTCCGCCCGGACGTGCCCGCACTGTCAAATCCGCTCTAACCGTTTGTGGCTTTTTTCCTCCCACAGCCTTCTGGGAAACGGCGTTCTGAGGAAGCTTTATAAGCTCTGCTGATCAAGCCTGCCAATGGACAGCAATCAATCCATGTCAACCAGCCTATTATTCATTAAAGCACCTATGGCCGAGGGGATTTTACTATTCTATTAAACCAGCAGACCAGTAGGGGGGTACTTGACCCTCTCAGAGCCTCTCTCTCTCTCTCTCTCTCTCACACACACACACACAGCTGTCAGCCCTGCGTCCCCCCTCCTCTGCGGTGTGTGTGTGTGTGTGGGTTAGCCAGTGCTTGTAAATGAAATGAGACTTAACCATGCGTTGGCCCCTCATCAATCTGGCTGGGCCGGCCTGGCTGCTCACCCCCTGATTCATGGAGAGGCACCTTTACAGGCCCTCCATCGCCGCCACAGACGGTGACCGATGACTATCAATCACACACACGCGTACACACACGCGACCTAATCCCCTTTACACGCGCATATTAATGCACGCAAACACACGCGGCGTCATGTAAATCGCCGCCCTCCGTTTTTTTTTTTACAACCCGGCTCTCCGCGCATGGGGGAAGCTGCTACCAACCTGGAACTGAGTCTGCCATTACCAGCCGTTATTTCTGCCTGTATGGGAGCATCTGTGACACTGAAACTTTGAATGTAACCACTTTAAAGTGTCGATTGACGTGTGAATGGACTCATCACTAACAGAAACCTGTTTATGGGAATGGTTGGCAAAAAATGTTGTCAGTATGTCCAGTGTGTGAAGAGAACCAGAAACAAGCAAATAGTAAACATGTTGTCCCCTACCAGTGATGTAGTGTCACCCTTGGGTCAGTCAGTGATTGCTGAGTGTCCTTGAAATATAAGTGAAATTGCATTTTGGTATGGACAATGAAAGGACAGATTGACCATATATTTCTGTTGCCTACTCTCCTCAGAATTAGGCTTACAAGTTATATCTTGGAATGTAGTAACTGTAATTGTCCTGTTTTTACTCAATACAGTACAAAATATAAGAACTACAATACGCAATAAATACAATCCGTACATTACACAATGTACACTACAATACAATTTATAATACAATATACAATATAACATACAACACCAGGTGCGTGAGTGTTCTGAATAATATAAATGCTAAATGATAAGTGATATATGATATTGCACAGTAGGTAAGTGGTAATATGATATAAGTAGTCAACACTGAGGCACAGTGGTAGTGCAGTGATGATGCAATAACAGAACAACAGTCCAACAACTGTACAATAACTACAGTGTCTTGTGGTTAGAGGTTTGCCCAGAAATTCTCCATTGACTCTCACTTCAACACATCAACCAGTCTGATGTCTCCAAGTGTGTAGCGTGTGTAGACTATTATGTTACCTATGATAACTTTAACTGTATTGCTTTACCACTGAGTCCCCATTCATTGTCCCCCACATTGTATAATAACTTTAGCTGTA
>NW_027283088.1:10000-53124 GCF_046629955.1 Centroberyx affinis | reverse complement strand
TGCATGAGCTGTGTGTGTGTGTGTGTGTGTGTGTGTGTGTGTGTGTGTGTGTGTGTGTGTGAGTGTGTGCAGGTACTGCTCTGGAGACAGAAATAATCTCATTGGTTGAGTTATACCTCAGTGGGCGGAGCCAAAGGACCACAGGTTCTCAGAGCGCAAGATAGCTAACTGGCAAACCTGAATGGTAAAGAAGGAACTCTGGTCAGCTAGCTAACCTAGCTAACTGAGTGTGGTAGATTGTATTTTTATATTTCTTCATGACATTAGCTTCCTCCTCTCTCACCTCCTTCAGGGGAAACAGCCTCTCTGGGTGTGAGGTGACGGTGCAGTACTCCACCCACACACCGGGGGCAGCAGTGAGCTTTGTTAACACAGAAGAAGTCTTAGTGTTTACAGCAAAGATGCTTTATTCACACAAGATGACGCATTACAAGCTGCGCCAACGGTATGAAATGTTATACACTTCCTGTCTCCTGAGTGGGCGTGGCCTCCCCCGCCCCCCCCCCCCTCATTTGGAAGTGTTGAACATCATGTGGACGGATGAAAGCAGACTGGGTTTTGCGTCACATGATGTTTTAACTTTTATTTCATGGTTTCACATATGAGTCTCTGTAAATGTCTGTGTGTCCATCTGAAAGCATCAGCAGCTCAGGAGACATGATGATGTCACCAGATCTGTCAGAGTGTTTCTGAGACAGAGACAGAGACAGAGACAGAGACAGAGACAGAGACTGAGACTGAGACTGAGACAGAAACAGAGACAGAGACAGATCTCCAACAAAGATAATTTCTCCTGATTCGTCTGAAAAATAACATTTTAGTGTCAGAATGTTCAGAAGACATGTGGCTTGTGGAAAACGGGTCTGATATTTTCTTCAGTGACTACAGGGAGAAAGAATCGGTCATGATCTGTCCAACCTTCACTTCTCCCATCGGACTGAACAGACTCAGGACCTGCTGCCTGAAGGGGCGGGGCAGAGAGAGACCATGTGACAGTCGCTCCGTCTGGTTTCTAAAGGTCTCTGGAGCTCGTGGTCTGGATGTTTCTCACATGGATCCGGTTCATCTGGTCTGCATAGTTTGGGGATGAAGTCGCACATCAAACATCTGAGCTGCTTCACTGTCGCTCACAGCAGCCGGATACAGGAAGTACCGAGCGGCCAATCAGCGCTCTTCAGTCTGCATCGCCCGACAGGCCGTCACATGTGGTTCTCTGGCTCCGCCCACTGAGTTAACCAATCAGATTATTTCTCCCTCAGAGAAATGTTTGTAAAACTAAAACTACAATCTGCTGAAACAAAACAGAGGGAGGAGACTGCTGCCATTCATAGTGTGTGTGTGTCTGTGTGTGTCTGTGTGTGTGTGTGTGTGTGTCTGTGTGTGTCTGTCTGTCTGTGTGTGTGTGTGTGTGTGTGTGTGTGTCTGTCTGTCTGTGTGTGTGTGTCTGTGTGTGTGTGTGTGTGTGTGTGTGTGTGTGTGTCTGTGTGTGTGTGTGTGTGTGTCTGTCTGTCTGTGTGTGTGTGTGTGTGTGTGTCTGGTTCAGATCAATAGCAGCCTTCCTGAGTTTCCTCTCAGTTATCGATCAGATTCACATTGTTTTTGCTGAGTGTTGCAGCTTCTTCATAATTTCTGTTTCAGCACTGAAAGTGTTTACAAAGTGTGTGTCTTTGTGTGTGCGTGTGAGGTGTGTGTGTGTGTGTGTGTGAGGTGTGTGTGTGTGTGTGTGTGTGTGAGGTGTGTGTGTGTGTGTCTGTGTGAGAGGTGATGTTGTGATTTCGTCATGTTGATGGTAATGATAAACTCTCAGATACTGTGACTGGCCCGTTCAGCCAAAATTATGCTGTTGCTATGGCAACGCATCCAGTTTCCAAAACCCATCCTTATCTCCATGGCAACATGATGAAACATTGCCTGGCAACCGTCAAAGTGAACTGGAGAAATGACCTTCAAGGTTGTAGGTGATAATAATATAATAATAATGCTACTTCTACTTCTACTACTACTACTACTACTACTACTACTACTACTACTACTACTACTACTACTACTACTACTACTACTACTACTACTACTACTACTACTAATAATAATAATAATAATAATAATAATAATAAATAAAATAATAATAATAATAATAGTCAATAATCATCATAATTGCCCCTAGCACCAAAGATAAGAAGATAAAAAAATAATCTTCATAGAATTAAGAATAAAAATAAAAATAAAAAACAGGATCTGCAGGATTATCATTTCAACTTGAACACTGTGTGTGTGTGTGTGTGTGTGTGTGTGTGTGTGTGTGTGTGTGTCTGGACTCTGGTTGGCTCATTACTCCAGATACGTAGTGTATTACTCGTTATTCATTTCAAAAGTAATATTACATCTTTCCCTCTTCCTCCCTGCAGCTGAAATCAGTTTGTTTCTTCTTCTGCGGCTCAGTGAGACGAAGATCAATAAATATGATGAATATTAATCAGAAGATGGAGGAGATAAAGTTATAAATTCAGAGAGTTCAGCTTCAGTCTGATGTTCAGAGGAAAAGATTTTATGGTGGTCAGTGACTGATGTTACGACTAAACCTGAGAACGTTTAATTAATATTAATATTAATACTATCACTACAAAACCAAACTCCTTAACTTTATCCCTTAATTTAACATCTTTAATAAAGTAAGGTTAGTATCATGGGTTTATAAGGGATTTATTCATGGGCTGGTTCACAGAGACTCTAGAAATGAAGGGATTTTTCATGTCTTTTGTGCAGCTTTACAGGTTATTAATGAGTTATTAATGAGTTATTAATGAGTTATTAATGGAAAGTTCCTGTCTGCCTGAATTTTAGAATAGAATAGAATAGAATGATCTTTATTGTCATTATACTCAGGTACAATGAAATTTAGCCTGGCTTCTCTCAGTGTAGTTAAAATAAACAAACAAAAAAAAAATTATTTAAATTTAAAATTACATTAAATTAGAAAGTAAGCAGTCAAACAGTAAGGAGAGTTTAAGGGGTTTCTGATGGGTCTCCTCCATTAATAACTCCCTTAACTCATTTTAAGGGGATTTTGCATGAATTAAGAGGTGAATTAATGTAAATGTAAGGGATTACTGGTTCGTAGAGTACTGTAACATGTTACTGTGCAGCAGTCACACACACACACACACACACACACACACACACACACACACACACACACACACACACACACACACACACACACACACACACACACACACACACACTCCTGACCGGAGGAGGCGGTGTGTGTTGCGGCCAGCAGGCGGCGCTGTGAGTCTGTAACTCAGTTCAGTCAGACTGAAACAAACTGCTGCTACCAGTGAGTGTGTTAGACCAGTGGTTCTCAACGTGGGGTCCGGGGACCACCAGGGGTCCTTGAGGGGGTTCCAGGGGGTCCCCAGCAAACTGATGAATTGTTAAACTTCAACATTATTTCATTTACAGGAAGTGAACAGAGTCAGAGAAAGCAGCAGGATGATGTTCTGATCAGTTTCTCTGTTCTCTCTCTACCTGCAACACAGACAGTCATGGAGTTCTGGACAAAATCATCTCACAATAAAAATATTCTCAGATTTGGGTCTGAGAGACAAAATCTCATCACATGGGGGTCTGTGGCTCTGATGTGGACTAGATAAGGGTCCTTGATATGAAACAGGTTGAACCACAGTCTCAGATCAGTGGAACCGAGACTCTGCTGAAGAGTCAGAAACACAAAGTCTGGCTGGTTCCTCTACAGAGACGAGCTGAGCAGAAACATCAGTGTTTCCATTTGGGGCAACGCTTTATTTTCCGGGTCTGCAATTTCCTAATAATTTCCTAGAAAGGAATTGTCAGTTTCTTAGGAAGTTTCCTGGAAAGAACCATGAAGTGAAGTTCTGATTACAGGGAAAACAGAGGAAGAGTTGAAAGGTTGTTGTTCAGTTCCTCCAGTTTCTTCTGCTGTTTCCAAGACAACCATGAAGTGATGTAGCAGTTATATAGAAAATTAGAAATGAACTAAAATTAGCTAAGAATTCAACACATAACTATATTATATAATTATACGAATGGTGACTTCTGATAATTGACCTCTGTCTATTATTTTCCAGTAAATAGTTTATAGTTCTGCAGTTCTTTAGGAAACTGTCAGAAATGTTCAGTTTCTGATGGACTCTCCAGACTGAGACAGTTTCTACTGAGCTGCTGCTTCACTTCCTGCTTCCTTCAGGAAACTTCCAGAGAGATTCACACTTCCTTTCTAGGAAATTGTGAACCCGGAAATTAAAGCGTTACCATAAATGAACAGAAGAAACAGTAAAGTATCTACCTGTCTGATATGTGATGTTTAATAACAGAGTATCGTCCTGAACAGCGGTGTGCTCCTCCTCCTCCTCCCTGCAGGGCGTCACCAGAAGCTGCCGATGAGGACGAGGCTCTGCTGAGCGTCAGAGGTCAAAGGTCATGATGACGACGGTGGCGGCTGAGCTGGAGCACATGGAGCTGCAGCAGCAGTACAGCAGCAACGACACGGTCAACAACCGCTGGGACGACGACTGGGACAATGAGAACAGCTCCGCCCGGCTGTTCGAGCGCTCCCGCATCAAGGCCCTGGCAGGTAGGAGGAGGGGGGGGTCCCACAATGCACTGGGGAGGGGGGGGGGGTCCCACAATGCACTGGGATCGGACAGGTTTGACTCGATGAGCGCTGATGCTGCGATGTCAGAAAGTGCCGTTAAGACAATCTGACTTAACGGCATCCAGAGCTGGGAACATAAGGCCTTGGAAACATAGGGCCTTGGAAACATAGGGCCTTGGGAACATAGGGCCTTGGGAACATAGGACCCTGGGAACATAGGGCCTTGGAAACATAGGACCTTGGGAACATAGGGCCTTGGGAACATAGGACCCTGGGAACATAGGACCTTGGGAACATAGGGCCTTGGGAACATAGGGCCTTGGGAACATAGGACCTTGGAAACATAGGGCCTTGGGAACATAGGACCTTGGGAACATAGGACCCTGGGAACATAGGACCTTGGGAACATAGGGCCTTGGGAACATAGGGCCTTGGAAACATAGGGCCTTGGGAACATAGGACCTTGGGAACATAGGACCTTGGGAACTTAGGACCCTGGGAACATAGGGCCTTGGGAACATAGGGCCTTGGGAACATAGGGCCTTGGAAACATAGGGCCTTGGGAACATAGGACCTTGGGAACTTAGGACCTTGGGAACATAGGGCCTTGGGAACTTAGGACCTTGGGAACATAGGGCCTTGGGAACTTAGGACCTTGGGAACATAGGGTCTTGGGAACTTAGGACCTTGGGAACATAGGGCCTTGGGAACCGAGGGCCTTGGGAACTTAGGACCTTGGGAACTTAGGACCTTGGGAACATAGGACCTTGGGAACATAGGACCTTATACCTTTAAGGTATCGACCAAAATAACCCAGTACCAAGTAGTATCTAAACTTCTCCAGTCAAACGATACCTGCATTCTTTTTGTACACAGATCTAGAAAAAAATGACTATTTGTCTAGTTTTGCTCACAGCCAATCACTGCGAGCGTTCTTGGATTTAACGTGACGTGTGATTGGCCGACTGCCGCAGCAGCTACAGCCCAGACAGTCTGTGGAGGTGAAGTCGAGCGGTGTGTGATGGAGTAACACCAAAATGTAAAAAATACGGGTATCAGATGAAGAACTCATACTGTTGGTATCGGTGTCACTTTAAGGGTGCTGGGGTTGGTATTGTCATTTCTTAAACGATACTCAGCCCTAACGGCGGCCATGTTGGTGAAAAGGTCTAATCAGGAGGGCCGGAGGAGGGTGACATCACATCCTGTGGATCGGTAAACACCGGCTTCTTCTCCGCCTGCGAGAAATCAGTTTCATCTGCTTCATGTGTGAATATCAGCTGGGAGGAGGAAGAGCGAGTTCTTCTTCTGCGTCTCGCTTCGCTGTAGAAACCTGCGGCGAAGCGAGGCGCAGAAGAAGAACAGCAGCAAGAAGAACGTTTACAGGTCAGTGTTTCTGAGTCTGGAGCAGAGAGACACTAGATGTCAGTGTGGAGCTTTGTTCACACAGCAGACACCACAGAAGAAGCAGCAGTGGAACTCATGTTGTGGATATTTCACTTTATAACGGGGAGATGATCTGTGGTCCAGAGGAACATCTGAACCTCCTCAGCTCCTCTCTTCATCTGCTCCATGTCGTCTTCACTGTCAGGAGGAGACAGGAGGAGGAGCCACCGAGCGGCCAATCACAGCTCTTCTGGTGTTGTGTCATCAGTTACAGTTCAGGAGATACGGAGATGATCCTCCAGGCTTCAGATCATGACTCAGCTAAATGTGGCAGTGAGACTTAAAGCTGATATTGGTCCAGTTTTCCTTCAATGAAAATGGAAAATGAGACAGTCAGTCAGTTGGTAATCGAAGGTGTTTTTAAAAATGGTGGAAATCTCAGCAGCATCTTCTGTCTGTCAGCTAAGAAGAGAGAGAGAGGGAGAGAGGGAGAGAGAGAGAGAGAGGGAGGGAGGGAGGGAGGGAGGGAGGGAGAGAGAGAGAGAGAGGGAGAGGGAGAGGGAGGGAGGGAGGGAGAGAGAGAGAGAGAGAGTGTGTGCGGCTGAGCGAGCATCCTGCTTCTCACATGACTGTGTTTTCCTGCATTCCTGAGGAGGAGGAAGAGGAGGAAGAGGAGGAGGAGGAGGAGGAGGAGCCTTCATCCCTCCAGCAGGAGAACAGGCTGGAGGGATAGGTTTATCAGACTCACAACAAGCGCTCAGCTTCACTCTGAACCAGACATGTGACTCAAGTCATTTGGTCCAAGTCTCAAGCAAGTCCCAAGTCATTTTTTCTTGGGCAGGTCGAGTCGAGTCGAGTCGAGTCCTTAGTTAAGTCACTTTTTGTCATATCAGGCTAACGTTAGCTAGCTACAGAGTTGTGAGAGAACAGACTGTATGTGGCTAACGCTAACGTTAGCTAACATCAGCCTCACAGACTCTTACTGATCTGAACGAGTCTTCAGATGAGGAACAGAGTCTGATGTAGTCTGGCTGTCAGAAGTCTTTGATGAGCAGGTCTTCATTCAGCAGTTCACCTTTTTCCTTCACATGTGAAAGTTTTGAATCTGAAAGTGATGATGATGATCTGATCTGATCCATAGAGCGTATGAAGATCTGATCATACTGTGTGTGTGTGTGTGTGTGTGTGTGTGTGTGTGTGTGTGTGTGTGTGTGTGTGTAACCACCAGAAATACAAACAGTCTAGAGCAGGAGGGAGTGACGACTAACGAGAGCTTCTGGCTGAAAAAACCATCAGGTAGCGAGGAGCTTGACTGACAGGCTCATCATCCAATCAGGACGAGGCCATTCCCAGTGTGCGCTCGCAATTTAATATTTTATATTTAATATTTAAACTGAAAACATAAAATGAACACAAACGAGTCATTCGAGTCATCGTGTCTCAAGTCGAGTCGAGTCAGGAGTCTTTAACCTCCAAGTCCAAGTCGAGTCTCAAGTCATTTATTTTCTGTCAAGTCATCAAAACAGACTGACTCGAGTCGACTGGAGTCCACATCTCTGCTCTGAACACACAGGGTTCTGTTTAGTACCACATAATGGTTCTTTAGACTCGTACCGTAGCAGAACCCTTTACAGCGCTGTAAAGAACCTTTAAGAACACATGAAACGTTCCAAACCAGCAGCAGTAACTGGAGTCTTCATGGTTCCAAACAGAACCCCCGCCTGTTCTCATGTCATGTCAGGTTCAGGTCCAGGTTCAGGTTCAGGTTCCGCTGCCGGTTCTGTGTTGGAAAGGTACAAACTGGGGCCAGATGTCATGTGAACGTTGTGTGAGAACATGTTGAGAACCACAGAACCCTTGAGGAACCTTCTTGTTCCTCGGTGTAGAGGCTCGGCGGGGACGGGGGAGGAACCGGGGACTTCTGGGAAACTTCCAGAACAGAGAGACGGAGTGAAACAGCAGAGCAGAGGAACGTCCAGGTTCCACACAGAGCTTCAGATTAGATCTTCAGGTTCCACACCGATCTTCAGATTAGATCTTCAGGTTCCACACCGATCTTCAGATTAGATCTTCAGGTTCCACACCGATCTTCAGATTAGATCTTCAGGTTCCACACCGATCTTCAGATTAGATCTTCAGGTTCCACACGGAGCTTCAGATTAGATCTTCAGGTTCCACACGGATCTTCAGATTAGAGCTTCAGGTTCCACACGGATCTTCAGATTAGAGCTTCAGGTTCCACACGGATCTTCAGATTAGAGCTTCAGGTTCCACACGGATCTTCAGATTAGATCTTCAGGTTCCACACGGATCTTCAGATTAGAGCTTCAGGTTCCACACGGATCTTCAGATTAGAGCTTCAGGTTCCACACGGATCTTCAGATTAGAGCTTCAGGTTCCACACGATCTTCAGATTAGATCTTCAGGTTCCACACCGATCTTCAGATTAGATCTTCAGGTTCCACACCGATCTTCAGATAAAGGATTCAAACAGAAACAAACTGTTCGTCGTGTTTCTGAACGTTTCGCTTCGCTTTTCTTTCTTTTCTTCTTCTTTCCTTCGTTGTTGTTGCTGTGACTTCCTGCTCTGCGCCCGCTCGCCTCACCGCTGGCCCCGCCCACAAGACACGCCCACTGGCCCCGCCCACAAGACACGTCCACTGGAAGCGGTTTATGCCCCAAAAACGCCCGACATCACTGAAGAGACCGTTTCAGACTGGTGATGGAGGAGAAGTTAGTGGAGTTTTAATGGGAAAAAGTCTCCTGTTGCAGCTTTAAACCCTGAGGTCATGTCAGATTCCCAGCATGCTCGGCGGTCTGCTGACCTGCTGAGTCAGCGGGTTTCATCTGAAACACTGAGCTGCTTCAGTCTGATAATCTCATTTCTCTGCTGTGACTCGATGTTTTGACTCTCAGCTGCTCATCATCTGACTGTGAGCTCAGAGGCAGGAGGCTGTTATTAACCTTTATTAACCGTTTATTAACCGTTTATTAACCGCTTATTATTTTCATTTCATTTCATTTATTAGTTTATTTGACAGGGACAGTGCACATTAAAAAAATATGCCAGAATTAGCCAAGAAGGCAAGTTTTCATCTGTAGTCCCTGGGCAGGCAGTATGAAGAACAGGCAGTGGACATTAGACATTAGATAGACAAACATTAGAAGGAGGGAGTTACATAAACTGTGTGACAGCAGACAAGCAATAGATAAGATAAGATCAGTTCAACTAAAATAGTGTAAATTCATCAATATCATCAGTAGTTAGTAAGAACGTTATCAGTAGTTAGTGGAAGTGTCAGTGTCAATAAATATATACACACAAGTCAAGTAAACAGAGATCTGAGCATCAACAGAAAATCAATATACAGTTAATAAAATCAGTCCGACTAGAATTAGTGACTGCAGAGTTAATTACTGATGAGCCAGTTCAAGTGGTTGGAAAATGATGGAGCACTGTCTGTTTTCTGGTAGTTTATTCCAGTCATGAGATGCTTTAACTGAGCATGCTGTCTGTCTGTCTGTCTGTCTGTCTCTCTGTCTGTCTGTCTGTCTCTCTGTCTGTCTGTCTGTCTGCCTGTCTGTCTGTCTGTCTGTCTGCCTGCCTGTCTGTCTGTCTGTCTCTCTGTCTGGATGGATGGATGGATGGATGGATGGATGGATGGATGGATGGAGCAGTCTCCTCTCAGAGGCTCTGCTGGGTCCAGTTCACTGTGTGGTGTGATGAAGACACCGAGTGGAGGAGGAGCTGGGTTGTGTAAAATTTAAAAAATTAGACATATTTGCAAATGAACCTGATATGAACCTGGTGTTAGTGTTAAAGACAACAGGAATGTGTTGGAGAAAACCAGTCACACTGTGTTGTGTGTTTTTAAATTTACATTTATCAATATTTAATCCCATTATCCTTTTAAAATTCCTACAGAGAAATGACTGATGCTGATACAAAGTCAGTCAGATATTTACTGAGTTATTATAAGATAAATTCACCACTTGGAAAAGTCCAGTCATCCAGACCGGAAGCTTCAGTTCTCAGACACTGAATGATGATTTCCTGCAGAAGAGATCTATAATGTGATGTAATGATGATGACATCATCATCTGATCATCTGATCTGAACGCTGACCTGCAGCAGCCGTGAAAACCTCCAGCGTGTCGGTACTGAAGGTTTTCCTGCAGGAGGGGGGAGGAGGAGGGGGGGGGGGACTCCTCCTTTGTCTGGGAGGAGGGGGCGGGGCCCGGAGAGGGGGAGGGGGGGGGCAGGATGTTTGCGGTCTCTGCATTGTGAGGAAGTCGCATTATTTCCCTGTTAGGAATGTGATTTTTCTTTTTTTTTCCTGAGCGAACAACAATGCAGGGAAATGGGCTGGGATCCTGCACACACACACACACACACACACACACACACACACACACACACACACACACACACACACACACACACACACACACACTCTCACACACACACACACACACACACACAGTCTGTGCAGACTTGGTACAGCCCATCCCCCCCCCCCCCCCGCCCCACCCTTTCCCCCTTCCTCTCTACAGAGGCTTGGTATGACCCGCCGCCCCCCCCCCCCCCTCCCCTGCTGCTACAGGAGACGGTGACATCATCATTGAGCCGCAAAGCCATTGGCTGGTGAAATTACAACCTTCTGTTTCCACCCCCAATACACACACACACACACACACACACACACACACACACACACACACCCTGGCTACAGTTTTACATTCACAAGTCAAAGTTAACAGATGAAACTCCTGAACTGTTGAACTGTGAGAATCCAGAGAAACTGAGATTTCTCTTTCCTCTGTGGTCTGCTGTGTTTCTATTCATTCTCTATACAACTTAAAACACACACACACACACACACACACACACACACACACACACACACACACACACACACACACACACATATCCTGACTGGGGCATGTGTGTGTGTGTGTGTGTGTGAAAGACATCTTGTATTCTGTATTTTAATAAAAAGCTAAAGTCTAAAGCTGCTCCAGGGATCCTGGGGTTTTGGGAATCTCACACTTTCAAGAGTGTGTGTGTGTGTGTAGGGGGGGAGGGGGGAGGTCCCTCCTCCCTACTGTTTTGCAAGCGGAGGGAGGGGTGTGTGTGTGTGTGTGTGTGTGTGTGTGTGTGTGTGTGTGTGTGTGTGGAGGGGGTAGAGCCGGGGTTTGAAAGCCTCGGGAGGGAAGAGGGAAGAACAATCAGAGCGAGCGAGGGAAGGGAAGCATGTAGCTGCTCCGATCTCACACACACACACACACACACACACACACACACACACTCCTGCACCGCTTCTACTGCAGGGGAGAGGAGAGGAAGAGGAGGGGAGAGGAAGAGGAAGAAGAGAGGAGAGGAAGAGGAGGGAACAGGAGAGGACGGAAGAGAAAAACGCCTCTGGATCAGACTCTCTCTCTCTCGTCTCTCCGGCCGGCTTCACTTGGGACTTTTCTGTGTTTTTTGGGGGTTTTTTGGGTTTATTTATTTATTTATTGTTTCTGGCGGTTGGTCTTGAGCTCTGGAGCACATGGAGGTGGAGTGGGAGGACGCCGACTCCTTCTACCAGGAGCCCAGCCTGCCGTCCCACACCGCCTTCAACTACAACCAGCTGGAGGGACGATTCAAACAGCTGCAAGGTAGGAGAGGAGAGGAGAGGAGGAGGAGGGGAAGAGGAGAGGAGAAGAGGGGAGAGGAGGGGAGGAGAGGAGGAGAGGAGAGGAGGAGAGGAGAGGAGAGGAGGAGAGGAGGGGAGGAGGGCAGAGGAGAGGAGAGGAGGAGAGGAGGGGAGAAGAGGAGAGGAGCGGCGGCTCTTTTGTTTACAGCCGCCGCAGGAAACTGAACCGCCAGGCTTCACTTCAGACAGCAGGGAGGGAGGTGAAGGGGAGGAGGTGAAGGGAGGAGGTGAAGGGAGGAGGTGAAGGGAGGAGGTGAAGGGAGGAGGTGAAGTAACACTAGAGTGATGATGCTGGCAGGGAGGTGAAGGGAAGAAGAGAGGAGGCAGAAAGCTGTTTCAGTCCATCAGGATGGACTGATGCTTCTTCTTCTTCTCCTCTCTGTCTTCTTCTTCTTTGTTTTCTGGGAGCTGAAGTAGAGGAGAGGCTGGAGGTCTGAGCTGCTGCTTCAGTCTGTTCTCAGTTATATTTCAGTGTTTGTGTCTCTGGTTCAGACTGCTGGTTCAAACTCAGGAGGCTGATCCTCATGTTAGGAATAATCCTCAGTGTCATAATATCTGCTGATAACCCAGATGATGAGAGTGAGCAGAGTGAGCAGAGTGAGAGAGTGACAGAGTGTTCCTGTCTGCCAGCAGCAGGAGGAGAAAGACTGAAACCTTCAGCTGCTCACTTTAGGTTGACTTCAGCTTGCTGTGGACTCCAGTCGACTCGAGTCAGTGTTTTGATGACTTGACAGAAAATAAATGACTTGAGACTCCTGACTCGACTCGACTTGAGACACGATGACTCGAATGACTCGTTTGTGTTCATTTTATGTTTTCAATTTAAATATTAAATATAAAATATTAAAATGCGAGCGCACACTGGGAATGGCCTCGTCCTGATTGGATGATGAGCCTGTCAGTCAAGCTCCTCGCTACCTGACGGTTTTTTCAACCAGAAGCTCTCGTTAGTCGTCACTCCCTCCTGCTCTAGACTGTTTGTATTTCTGGTGGTTACACACACACACACACACACACACACACACACACACACACACACACACACACACACACACACACACACAGTATGATCAGATCTTCATACGCTCTATGGATCAGATCATCATCATCACTTTCAGATTCAAAGCTTTCATGTGAAGGAAAAAGGTGAACTGCTGAATGAAGACCTGCTCATCAAAGACTTCTGACAGCCAGACCACATCAGACTCTGTTCCTCATCTGAAGACTCGTTCAGATCAGAAGAGTCTGTGAGGCTGATGTTAGCTAACGTTAGCGTTAGCCACATACAGTCAATAACCAACCAATAATATCATTATTAGACAGGTACTAGCACCTTGTCTTTTCTCTTTATGAAGACCGGATACTGCAGGTAAGACTGCAGTGTCTTGGGGGAAAGAAAAAGTGACTTGACTTGAGACTTGGACCAAATGACTTGAGTCACATGTGTGTTTTCTGCCAGCCTAACGTCTTCTGAATCCATAATGACTGAGTCTGTGTTAGCAGTGCAGAACATTACTGTGTGGTTAATCATCAACACAGGGCCAAGGGTCGACCGGACAGAGAGACAGGCAGACAGACAGAGAGACAGGCAGAGAGAGAGACAGGCAGACAGACAGAGAGACAGGCAGAGAGAGAGACAGACAGACAGACAGAGAGACAGACAGACAGACAGAGAGACAGACAGGCAGACAGACAGACAGACAGAGAGAGAGACAGACAGACAGACAGAGAGACAGACAGACAGACAGAGAGACAGGCAGACAGACAGACAGACAGGCAGACAGACAGACAGACAGAGAGACAGGCAGAGAGAGAGACAGACAGACAGACAGAGAGACAGACAGACAGACAGAGAGACAGACAGACAGACAGACAGACAGAGAGACAGGCAGACAGACAGAGAGACAGACAGGCAGACAGACAGACAGACAGAGAGAGAGACAGACAGACAGACAGACAGACAGACAGAGAGAGAGACAGACAGACAGGCAGAGAGACAGGCAGACAGACAGACAGACAGGCAGACAGACAGACAGACAGAGAGAGAGACAGACAGGCAGACAGACAGAGAGACAGGCAGACAGACAGACAGACAGAGAGAGAGACAGACAGACAGAGACAATAACAGCCTGTCCTGCTCTGAGACGCCTCACTGTCAACATCAGGCGTCCCTTCACTGCCCTGCAGACCAGCTGACCTCTGACCTCACAGGGATCATCCTGAGTTTAGTTTACCTGCACTGCATCATGGGTACCTGCACTGCATCATGGGTACCAACAGAGCAGCTAGAGCTCTAAATAATCAGGAAAATACCAAGAAACTACAGCTGAATAACAGCTGAACACTGTTTAGGACTGATGTGTTAGAAAGAGGACTAATGCCATTTGAATTATTCTGTTGAGCTACCTGTTATTGTTATTATTATTATTATTATTATTATTAATAGTAATAATAATAATAATAACAATAATAATAATAATAATAATAATAATACTAGTAGCAGTAGCAGTAGTAGTAGTAGTAGTAGTATTTGTAGTATTTGTAGTATTTGTAGTATTCTCCTGGTCTCAGTGGAGACTTTCTAAATCCTGCAGCAGTTAGTTGGTCATTTCTGACTCTGAGCTCGTACCTGCTCCTTCTTCTTCTTCTTCTTCTTCTTCTTCTTCTTCTACTTCTTCTTCTTCAGCAATAAAAGCTGCAGCTTCCTCATATCAGCTGAACGTTGTTGTTTCTCCGGTGGAAGCTTTTATTCCTGGATGTTCAGTGTCAGTCTGGATTCTTCAGGCCGAATCCACAAAGCCTCCTGTACTAACAGTTGGTCCTAGTGGTGAAAACTCTGAGAGTGACGACGTTTCCTAAGAATTTCCCCTTAAAAGTGAGACTGACTCCTAGTCCAAAACTCCTGGACTGGGTTTCAGTCCGGACGGGCGGAAACGGAGACTTTTGAAAACGATGATGCAGACGCCCACGTTCACTTCCTGATTGGGTCTTATCAGTCACGACGTGTCCTTCCCTGATTCGTCAGGCTCCTATCACATGACCCTTTTCCGGAAGAAAACAAACGTCATCAGCCTTGACTAGCAGTGGTTAATTCAACATGGATCTTGACCTCTTTATCCTCATGTCTTCCTCTCAGTATCAGTTCCTCCTCCTCCTCGTCGGTCCAAGCAAAGAAATCTCTGCTCGTACTTTTCATCATTGCTGTTCTTCCTCTGTAGTATTTTCTGCAATAAGCAACCAACCTCAGAGTAGACGATCTGCTTCCTGTTTACACCGGCACGCACATGCCCAGTGTGCGTGAACGGTCATGTGACATGCGTGATCAGGCGTGTTAGTATGGACGGAGATTATTTCTGAAACGCTCGTGTGGACGGAGATCGTTTTTGTTCTAAAAAGAAAACGTGTCGGTGTGGATGAGGCCTGAGATAAAAGTTCTGTCCGTTCATCTCAGAGTCGCTCTGAGAACTTTCATCTCTCCTGAGCTGGGACTGGACCTGCTGAGAGGTTTCAGGCTGAGAGAGAAGACTCAGGACTCAGAGTTTGTGGATGAACTGAACTTCATTTCCAAAACCTGCAACATTATCTTTGTTCATTTAGCAAAACCTTTTATTAAAGCTGCTCTAGTCCAGATTTCCCTGTAAAGCTGCAGCGTCTCCTCCTGTAAACAGGAAGTGATGCGGCAGCAGAGCGTCTCCTCTTCCTCTTCCTCTTCCTCTTCCTCCTCCTCGTCCTGAATGTCGACGTTTCTTCTCCCTCGATGCAGTTTGAGTTTCTCTTCTCTGTCAGTTCAGTCATGGCGGCTCTCGCTGCTCATGCTAACAACCCAGTTCTTCTTCTTCTTCTTCTGTTGATTCCAAACAAACCGGAAACGTGAAACGTGTCACTTCCTGTGCAGCGGAGGATCTAGACCGGATCACTGTTCTTAAACTCTTAAACCGATCCAGACTGGAGAGGGGAATCCAGACTCACCAGCATTAGATCTTTGGTTTCCTTTGGTTTAAAGCAGCACAGACCTTTACCGACCTCGCCGCACAGGAATTCTGGGTAATGAAGTCCTCAACATTCAGACAGTTACCTCTCTCCGCCATTAGGGGCCGCCAACGTGCGAAGTCGCCTCGAGCGGCTTTAAGGGAAATCAAAGAATAATTTCCAGTTGTGAAACATGATTTGTAAAGAAAGAAGAAGACAGACTGATGGACCTCATGAAGAAGATTTCAAAATAAAATCACTAAAGAAAATGTGACTCTGGCATGACAGTGAAACTCTGTTGGCAAAATATAAAGCAGATGAAAAAAGCTAAAACAGAAACGCTGAACAGTGAATATGAAGCAAAATAAAAAAAACAACAACAAAAAAACAAAATGGCGGCGCAGCGTGTTGGAATGTGTGGATGGATGTTTAGTGTGTTGAGCTGCTGAATGCCAGGCTGTCTGCATGTCACACACACACACACACACACACACACACACACACACACACACACACACACACACACACACACACACACAACCCGCTAGTGAAGAGCTGCTATTGTCTGCTAGCAGAGTCCTGCCAACCACACACACACACACACACACACACACACACACACACACACACACACACACAGTGATCCACTGTTCTCCTGCTTCCCACAATCTGTTTTGCAGAGAGAGAGAGAGAGAGAGAGAGAGGGAAAGAGACAGAGAGAGGGAAAGAGAGAGAGAGGGACAGAGAGAGAGAGGGACAGAGAGAGAGAGGGAAAGAGAGAGAGAGAGGGACAGAGAGAGAGAGGGAAAGAGAGAGAGAGAGGATCTGATCATGTTCAGATTGTTCTCGCTCGTCCCACTGGGCAGTCTGTCGGGGTTAGATTACCCATCAGCCCCTGCTGGCAGCCGACAGGTTGGATAGAGGAGCTTGTTGTGAGCAGAAGGTCGCCGGTTCGAATCCCTCCTGCCTGAAGAGACAGGAGGGTTCCTCCAGGGTTCCTCCAGGGTTCTCCACAGGGTTGTGGTTCTGTATGGAACCATAATGACTGAAATACCTTCTGATTGGTTAAAAATTTTGAAAAAAAAGGTAAATCAGAGTAAAGAACCCAGTGTGGTTCTTAGAAAGATCTTAGTCCTGCTGGTTTGGATCATTTCATGTGTTCTTTAAGGTTCCTCACAGCACCAGAAAGGTTCTTAGTAGACGCATATGAGCATGGTGCTGTAGAGAACCTTTCTGAACGGGTTCTGCTGGGGTACAAAGACTATTTTTTATTTTTCCACCTGGACAGAGCTGCTGTGAAACCTGATGCTGCAGAGCAACAAATAAAACATCTGACTTATCTGATCAGAGAGAGAGAGAGAGAGAGAGGGGAGGGGGAGAGAGAGAGAGAGAGAGAGAGAGAGAGAGAGAGAGAGAGAGAGAGAGAGAGAGAGAGAGAGAGAGAGAGAGAGAGAGAGAGAGAGAGAGAGAGAGAGAGAGAGAGAGAGAGAGAGAGAGAGAGAGAGAGAGAGAGAGAGAGAGAGAGAGAGAGAGAGAGAGAGAGAGAGAGAGAGAGAGAGAGAGAGAGAGAGAGAGAGAGAGATCTTTAAATCTCAACTTTATTCAAATCAAACGTGCTGTTCTTCCTCCCTCTGCTCTTCTGTCTCTCTCTTCACTTCTTCATCATCATCATCATCATCATCATCATCATCATCATCATCATCATCATCATCATCAGTCAGGCTGCTGTGACCTCTGACCTCTGACCTCCTTACTGTTGGTTGCTTGTAATGTTGCTGATCCTGGATCTGAAGCTGCTTCTGCTGCTGAGTCTGTCTGGATGTTCATGTTTCCTCTGGAGGTTAATTATCTCCAATACATAAATTGATTAATGGATTAATTTTTTGCGATTGACGCCTTTTCCTGTGAAGCGCCACATGTCCGCGGCCTGAGGTGGAACCATGTGACTGAGCTGTTGACTCTTAAATGTTATTTTCTCACAACAAGTGAAGCGTTGTGCCTTGGTTTCAGGAAAGTGACAATATGTGGAAACAAGTGGAATGATCTCATCCTATTGGAAGATTTTGACACTTCTTTTAAGAAAAATATTTAAGATTTAACACGAGACTAAATGGCTTGTTAAGATGGATTTAATTTACAGAACAGTGTTTCCTGTCTCTACTTTGAACTGTCAAATAAAGGTAAAAAATCCCCCAAAATAATCTTAAAAAAAGAAAAAAACGGCCTGAAGAGTGAAAACCAAAACCATCATCTGGTGTCAGAAGTGAGCTGAGGTTCTGGTCTTCTGGTCTGGGTGAGTCCACGCCTCAAACCCCACAGGACGTCTGCAGCATTCCTCTCCTCTGACGTGGGCTCAGGATGTCGGTTCAGACGGGGAAGCGGGAGGCGACCTTTGAACCCGGCGGCTGAAAGCGGCCGACCTTCGACCTTCCTCACAGTTAACGTTTAATCTCGTCTGTTTTACGGCTCGTCTTCCTTTGATCCGGATCCAGACCGCTCACACCCGGATCCAGACCGCTCACACCCGGCAGCTGCAGCAGTTTGTGTTGTAGCTTCTACACAAACTGACTGTTTGTCCGCATGTTGGTCTGGTGAGTCCTGAACTCCACCGGCCACTTCCAGTGTGTTAGCAGCAGAGGTGAAGAAGTACTGAGATGTTTTACTGCAGTAAAAGTATCAATACAACAATGTAAAGATACTCCATTACAAGTAAAAGTCCTGCATTCAAAATCTTACTGAAGTAAAAGTACATAAGTATTGGCAGCAAAATGTACTTAGAGTATCAAAGTAAACGTACTCATTATGCAAACTGTCCCCATTTAGAGAGTTATATTTTTCATAAATTATTGGAATATTAATACTGATTTATTGACATACATGTACATGTAAGCAGCATTTTAAAGTTGTCAACGTGAAGCTAATCTTAACAATTTAGCTATACTTTTGGGTAGTCTAATCTATAACAATGCTATTTTAGAGTTATTTTATAAAGATGATCAAATGTTTTAAATATAAAATATTGATCTGAAAAGTAACTAGTAACTATAGCTGTGAAATAAATGTAATGGAGTAAAAAGTACAATATTTCCCTCTAAAATGTGGTGGAGTATAAGTACAAAGTAGCATAAAATGGAAATACTCAAGTAAAGTACAAGTACCTCAAAATTGTACTTCAGTACACTACTTGAGTAAATGTACTTAGTTACTTTCCACCTCTGGTTAGTAGCCACAACGTTTACAATGGAACAGGACTCTAATGATGGTTGGCTAGTGTAGAGGAGAATAACTTACCAACCACAGTAAAGTTTTAGGGACAAATAATCTGATTGGCTGAGTTAAACCTCAGTGGGCGGAGCCAAAGAACCTCAGTTTTTCTGACTAAGTACATACTCCACTCAAAGGACATATACGCTAACACGAGTACTCCGCCTCCGCAAGCTGTCTGCTTACATAGCAAACATGTGTAGATCGTACATTTCTGATTATATTGCAGCAGACGTTTGAATTGTATTACAAACTTTTGCCCGACGCATTTTGCTACAGAAGAATGTGATAAACGTCGCCTGTGTTTCCTCTGGGTTGTTGTGTTGCTAACGCAGAGCATGTTAGCCTCCTAACTAACATCAGACTGACAAGAGGTGAGAGAGGAGGAAGCTAATATTATGAAGCCTAGCGCTCTGCTGCTAACTGAAACAATACAATCTACCATACAGAGTTATCTAGGTTAGCTAGTTAGCTAGCTGACCTTCAAGTTCAAACTAGCCATACTAGCCTGTAGCTAGCTAAGTAAGCTAGTTAGCTAGCTGCTGAGCTTCAACATCATGACTGAATGAAAAAAGAAGTCAGTGATATTTATATTTTATTTCTGTGTCATTCAGGTTTGTCAGTTAGCTAACTTGCGCTCAGAAAAACTGTGGTTCTTTGGCTCCGCCCACTGAGGTTTAACTGAGGTTTAGATTATTTCTGCTTCTGAGAAATGTTTGTAGAAATAAAAGTACAATCAGCAGGCAAACCTTCACCATCATGTTGCCTGGTGGCTTTATCATGTTAACTGAGTGATTCAAGGCAGTAGAAAAGATTATTAGCTGTGAGCTGCTGTGACTTTACATCAGCAGCTGCATTACCACTGAGATAGAAATTAGAAAAATGTTTGTGCAGAACCGACAGGACTTGGGAGCGCGCTCAGTAGAGACTCCGGACGGAACAGGAAAGACGAGGATTCACATTAAATCTCAGTTTGGGAAACAATGGAGCCAGGCGTCCTGCTGCATCCAGAGGGATCAATAAATCAATACTGTATTTTTCAGTTGTTGAGGGTCAGGACTGACCCATCTGGCAGGTTTGACCTCTTTCTGTCAGAGAGCAGACAGATCCAGAGGTCAGAGGTCAGGAAGCTGGAGGTTAAAGACATTCATGCTGAAAGAAGACGTGAAGAGGACTGGAGGACAAAAAACTGCTTCTAGGTGAAATAATTCCAGTCATGGTGATGAAGTCCCTGTGTTTTATCTGTGGCGTCCTGTGGGAGGAGTTTCCTCATGTCCCACTAACAGGTCTTATCGCGGAGAAGAAACAAGCTTTTTATAATCAGTAGAAAGATGGAGAATCTCTTCCTCAGCTGAGAGGCTGGAAGTGAGGCGGGGCTTAACCACAGAGGGCGTTCTGATTGGTCCCGTTAGGATACAGAGAGTATTTTAATTAGTTATTTCAGAACGTGACGTCGATCTGATGATCCAGGCTCGCTGCGCTGGTTTGTCGACTTCCTGGTTCCAGTGTTTATGTTTTAACGCTGTAGACACGCCCACTGCTGCCCTGATCGTCCAATCAGGGCTTTCTGAATGTGCATTAATTCAAAATATACAGATTTATTAAGATAGGAACTGCTTTTCATGCTTTATTAGGCCCGGCAAACCTTTAATGCACACACACATCTCCATGGATTATGGTGTTGGTTAGCAAACGGTTTCTAGAGGAAGTGAAGTGACATGAGGCATGCTGGGAAATGGGCTCAACATTCACTGTGGCTGAATTATCCTGTAAGTCCTAACTCCTGGTTCAGGACGCTCTTGGTATCTGAGCGGTCTGAAGCTAACAGTCTGAAGCTAACAGCTAACAGTCTGAAGCTAACAGTCTGAAGCTAGAAGCTAACAGTCTGAAGCTAACAGTCTGAAGCTAGAAGCTAACAGTCTGAAGCTAACAGTCTGAAGCTAACAGTCTGCAGCTAACAGTCTGCAGCTAACAGTCTGAAGCTAACAGTCTGAAGCTAACAGTCTGAAGCTAACAGTCTGCAGCTAACAGTCTGAAGCTAATACTTATGTACTTTTACTCAAGTAGGATTTTTCATGCAGGACTTTTACTTGTAATGGAGTATTTTTACATTGCTGTATTGGTACTTTTACTGAAGTAAAGGATCAGAGTACTTCTTCCACCACTGAAGCTAACTAGCTTTAGCCTTTTTAACTTTACTAATCCAGAAGTGTCTTCTCAAGCTCCAGAACGTTCTGTGAATTTATGCAAATGAATTAGCATTTCAGCTGATAAATGTGCCAAAAGTTTTATTTTTCTCTCTTAACAATGGTTTGCTGAAGCCTCTTTCAAAACCAGATCTGGCTCCAGACCAGGAGCGATGAGCAGCCAAAGCCAGAACCACAACCACTACAAAGCACTTCCAGTCAGAGGCTGGATCACAGCTCGGCTTCCCAGAATTCTCTGCATTTTGGGCATTTGGCTGAGTGTGACTGAGCAGGTCCAGGGTCAGTGCCTTGCTCAGAGACACTGCGGCCGGTCTGAGGACTGAACAGTCCGCTGAATGTTAGACCTGTTTCCCAGAATCCCTCTGTCCTTTGTGAAATGCCTGTAGTTTGTGGTAATCTGGATCCAGAGGGATTTCATGGATGTGCAACATTTTATTTATATTTTCTACATTTTGAAACGGGTCACACAGCGGATAAGAGACAGGAATTTTATCTGCGTCTCCATGTGAAGTCGAGTCAGAGGCTGCTGGACCACGACCCTGCAGGGGTCCAACCTGAGCTCCTGGGTACAGGACAGCTGCCGTGATCCGGTCTGCCGTGATCCTGTCTGCCGTGATCCGGTCTGCAGCTGGTCTCTGCTGGATGAAGACAGCTTCCTCTGTTCAGATCCTTCCTGCTCACAGCGTCCTGGTTCCTCGGGGTCAGAGGTCAAACACCAAAATAGCCGTGTTGAAGAAACACAGGAGAGGAGGACGGGACAGTTTGAGACGGGACAGTTTGGGACGGGACAGTTTGGGACGGGACATGACATTTTGGAAGAGAAGAAGTCCACAGGCTGCAGGTTGCTGGTTCAAATCCCCAGCTGGGAGTGAATCACACTGTGGATGCTTCACAGCACTGGACCGCTTTACTGTCGAGACACTCTGACCAGAAAGCGTCTTCAGTCTCATCTCAAGTTCAATAAATCAGATGGAACATTCATACAGTTACAGAAAATAATAAAACAATCACACAGCCAGAAGCTTCAACTAGTTTAGGTGAGGAGGCTGGTGTGAGTGTGAGTGTGTGTGTGTGTGTGTGTGTGTGTGTGTGTGTGTGTGTGTGTGTGGGTTAGGGTTAGGGGGGGGGGGATCGTTTATTCTGTAGTCGTGTCTCTTATTCATTACTTGTTTTCACGTATTTAGTCATATTTCTTGCTGTAGGGAGTCTCTCTCTCTCTCTCTCTCTCTCTCTCTCTCTCTCTCTCTCTCTCTCTCTCTCTCTCTCTCTCTCTGGCTTCATGTGGCTCGGCTCCTTCATCTGTTTCTCTTGTATTACCTTTTATTCCTATTTTCTATTGTTTTTTATTATTCAACTATTTTCTTTATTTTATTGTGGCTCTTCCGCATCATTGTCACTTTGGGTTTTTATTGTATGTAAAGCAGTTTGTAAACACTGCTATTAGAAAAGTGCAATACAAATAAAGTTTTTATTATTATCATTATATTAAAAACCAGCTGACATAAAGACTGCAAACCTGGAGCTGTCAACCAATAACATAAACAGAGGATTAATAAAAAAAAAATAATGACACCAAATGTTTTACTGAACATGGATGAAACACAGAGAGCCAGATGACTTGGCAGCTGAAACCCAGAGCGCTGGTTATTGATTATTGATCGGACCGGACTTCCTGGTTTTGCCCGAGGCTGAAGGCTCTGTCTGCTGGAAACGACCTCAACATGACCTTCACATGACCTCAACATGACCTTCACATGTTCCTGATAATCACAGAGATTTTACATGTTCAGGACCTGATCGGGATATTGATCCAAACCTCATAGACACACTTTAGTTTCTTTATTCTCATCCTCAAATATTAAGTACAGAGTGCATTTACCATCTGCTTCTGCACCAGGACTCTAGCTCTGGTTCTACTAATCGGTGGTGTTTTTTTTGTGTGTGTGTGTGTGTGTGTGTGTGTGTGTGTGTGTGCAGATGAGCGCGAGGCGGTGCAGAAGAAGACCTTCACTAAGTGGGTCAACTCCCACCTGTCCAGGGTCTCCTGCCGCATCACAGACCTGTACATGGACCTGAGGGACGGACGCATGCTGATCAAGCTCCTGGAGGTCCTGTCAGGAGAGAGGCTGGTGGGTCCCACACACACACACACACACACACACACACACACACACACACACACACACACACACGAGTATGAAGCAGTCTGATCTGGTTGTCTGGGAGTTGAACCAGGTGTCTAAAATAAAGGTGCGGACTGGAACTGCAAATGGTTCTTGGGAGTGATGCCACAGAAGAACCATTTCTGTTTCCACAAAGAACCTTTCAAGAACCTTTTAATTTGTTCTTCGGGGACCATATGGTTGGGATATTCTTAGGTTCTTAATTCTTAGTTATTGGATGGTGGCTGATGTATAAACGTGGAAAGTAATCAAACTCCTCTATAGTTTATATTGTGCGATTGCAAATGAGGCGACACAAGGACAGACAAGAACAACGCAGGAGTCTAAGCAAAGGAGAGCAGAAACGGTTCTTGAAAGAACCTCGGTCTGAAAGGTTCTTTGTGGAACCGTTTTCGGCACCTTTATTTTTCTGTGTGCTTCTTTTTTGCCGCTTCACTTAAAAGCCGAACTCTTTCTCCGCTCTTATCTGGGCGGGCGGAGCGGTCCGGCTCTGGATCCAAGGTTCCAGATAAGATATCTGTCTCCGCTGGCTGATCTCCAGCCGGTTCCTCCCTGTCCTGACAGACCGCCCAGGACTCTGCTGCCCTGCTGCCTTCAGGGCAGAGAGCCAGCTGGGTTAGTTAGCGGCCGCACTGCTGCTACAATGTCAGCACACAAACACACACACACACACACACACACACACACACACACACACACACACACACACACATCTTCTGAAATGAGTGTGAACTGTGAAACTCCATGTTGATGTGAAACGCCTCTATGTTTTGGACAGGAACACAGTTCAGATCAGGGATCCAGTTCAGATCAGGGATCCAGTTCAGATCTGGGTCACGTTCAATCTGAAAACAGTGTGCACCGTTTTGTTATGGTTTCCGGGTTGAACGTCATGTTTCCGTGAAACGTTGTGAAACGCTTTGAGGTTCGTTGTCTCTCGTCTGGTGGGCGTGTCAGAGCTGTTAGCCAATCAGCAGCGACGTGTTTATAAACCCCGCCCTATTAAAAAGGAAGTGCGCACAATGGATCAACAAAAGTCCTTTACAAATTCATGCGCTGCAGCTTGCTGTCTGCAACAACTGAACTAATTAGAAGACGTGCTACAATTCTTCGAAAAGAACACAAAGAATGTCCTTCTCAGCTGCCGTAGTTGCAACGCTTGCGTAACACAACAGGATGTTCAACCGTTTCCTTTTAAATAAACGTTTTGCTACGTTTTGTCGGGGCTGAACGCAGGGCCGGTTCCTCCAGTGAAGGATTCTGGTCCAGCAGCAGGATTGTTCTGGACATTTCCAGCTGTTGGTCACATGAGACGGTTAGCTAACGCTTCAGTTTAGCAGCTAAAACCGTTAGCTTCAGGTTAGCTTCAGGTGTTGCTCATGGTTCAGTAAATGAAAACTTGTTGTCATGAGTTGAGTTGAACCATCCGTCCCCCGCCCCCCGACCCCCGACCTCTAACCTCCACACCCTGACTCTCCACCGCCAAACTACTTCCTGTTTCTACTCCTGTCTCCTCCAGCTGATCCTCTCCTGCTGAGGACATTTCTGCCTCTTTCCCTGCACAGAGAGACTTGTTTACATTTTAAGACGCTGTGCTTTAATTTCAGACTTAGACTCAGCAGTGTTGGGGGTTGGTGTCATTCTCCCATCCTGCACCTCCGTGTTGCTGTTAATGGATTTCCTGGTTTAATTATTCACTCAAAACTGGCAACACCTCAGCCAAGTTTCACTTTTGACCTCTCCTTGTAAATGTGTAACTTAGTAGAAACCTGTCAGTAAACACAGTAGAAACCTGCCAGTAAACACAGTAGAAACCTGTCGGTGAACACAGTAGAATCATTGTCTTTCTGTTGAGAGTGTTTCAGTTTCAGGCTGTAAGCTTCAGTAGTAAAACACACACAAAACTAGCTCAGCCGTAGTAAAACAGCACCGTGCTGGAAACAGGTTTTCAGTGGTTTCCTAGCAACAGCAGGAGCCACGCCCACTGCTTCCCTCAATGCATCCACTTAGCACTGCAAGATAACAGAGACACTGGTAGGGCTGAACGATTTTGAAAAAATATCTAATTGCGATTATTTTGACTGATATTGCAATTGCGATATGATTTGCAATATTAGAGGGAATGATAATTTTTACATCATTATTCTCATTTTCATTGAAAAACGTATTAAAATGATTATGGTGTGATTTTTGTGGGGATCTGTACCAAACAAAGATGTTTTCTTCAGTCTGTAGAATATGATGTGTAGGCCAGGACATCTCTGCAGCACCACAATATTTACTTTAAAATGCTATTTTGACACATTTCAGCTTTAACAAATATTGTGCCTCCTGTGATTTGAAAATTGCAGTAGGCCATATTGCGATTTCGATAAAATTTCGATTAATTGTTCAGCCCTAGACACTGGTGCATGCAGGACTCACTGAGATGGAAAGGTGGTGACATCACTGCATCACTCCTGGAAGACATGAATTGACCAAATCCTCTAGGAGTAACAGAGAGAGAGAGACAGAGACAGAGAGAGAGAGAGAGAGACTCCAGTGAATAAAGATTTACCTCCACCCTCATTAGCTTGTCAATTATCTAATAATAACACAGTCTTGTTGGACGTGAGCTCCTCTGCTGCTGAGAATATTCTGCAGGATGGATTCTGTCATCTCATCACTCCTGCTAATCTGCTGATGAGCCAATATTCAGTTATGGAGGCTTGAATCTTCCTTCCCAGCACAGAAGCCACATCACACTGATTACATCAAACCTCTCTTAATAGGAAAATATAATTTCCTCCATCAATGCAGGAGGAAAAACAGACACTCTTTCTTGTCAGTAAAAAATGACATCATCAGCATAGAGAGGGAGAGTTTTTTAAATATGATTCAGTGAGGCAGGAACACTGCCTGGGATAAACCTGGAGGAACAAGGCCTGCACTGCCAAACATGACAAACTTGTTCAGTTATTGTATCTTGTCTCCAGATTTATCAAGATTATTTTAAGATTTCTTTAGTGAAATCATCTCACTGCACTGGCAGATCATTTTACAGCTTTCAACTTTCCCAGGAGAATGTAACTTGTTTCAGGACATTTTCTTGGTAAAAGTGAAATTGTCTTGGAGAAAGTTTCTTGTTTCCAGATTTAGTTTTATGATGATTTCTTGAAAGAAGTCATATTGGCATGAATCAACTTTATTCAATCAAATTTACTGAAACCAGCGGATTATTATTATGAGATAATTTGACTGAAAATATCATGAAATAAGCTGATAGGTCTGGAAACAATATAAAATCACTGGACAGCTTGTTGTTTTTTTCAGTGTAGTGGTTAGAGAGACCGTCCCGTAACTGAAAGGTCACAGTGTCGATCCCTGCAGTAACCAGCATGTACATCCACAACTACAGGTCCTGACCAAGTATCCACTGAACCCCCGCCTGCTGTCTCATGGAAAGTCACTCTGGATAAGAGTCAGCTCAGTGCCTGAAACCGAACTGATGTGTTTGTGTCTTCCCCCCCCCCTCCAGCCGAAGCCCACCAAGGGTCGGATGCGTATCCACTGCCTGGAGAACGTGGACAAGGCTCTGCAGTTCCTGAAGGAGCAGCGGGTCCACCTGGAGAACATGGGCTCCCACGACATCGTAGACGGAAACCACCGCCTCACCCTGGGCCTCATCTGGACCATCATCCTCAGGTTCCAGGTACAATAACATGAAATTCATGACTACTTTGCTCTTAGCAGAAAGACTATAAAACCTGTTGCCTTCCTTTCCAACATGCCAGAAACTCACAGACAAGCCATCGTGACAAAGATCCACACTGGATTGAAACGTTGCTGGTCTCTTTTATTTTATAGCATTTGTAACTTTATTAAAGGATAATCCAGGTGTTTATAAGTCAGTCCAGCGGTCCAGCTTCCTCTCTGTTTCTGCACACTGTCAGCATAGTTGCTGATATCAGCGCTCGGTTTCCTCCTTCATTCAAAACAAACTTTCTGTTTTCTCCTCATTTCATTGAGCTGAGTCGAGTGTTTTCATCTCAGTGCTGCGTTACGTTCCGCTCTGCTGCCCGTCAGTCAGCTGACTGGAAATAATCCTCAAAAACACATTACTGTCACATACATGGCTTTTTATGTAGGACAGCAGTTCAGTTCAAGCTAGGTTTGATACCATTAGGTTTGTGTTTTAAAAATGACAAAAAATTAGTGAATGATAAAAAATCCTAACTACATACAGCATGCACTGCAAATTGATCGGGAGAAATGTAAACTAGATGTAGATGTAGACGAAGTCAATGGGCTAGAAGTCTAAATGACACTGGTAGTCTTCTTTTAAAAAAAGTGCTATACACATATATTTGTTATAATGTCATTTTCTGATGTAACTGTAATGTAAGGATGGTGCATATATACTTAAAATACATTCATAAAGTGCATACAGTGCCTCACAATGTCCCTCAAATTACTACACATTTTTCTGAAATGGTCTCAGAGAAAGACTCTGAGAATCAATCAACCTTTATTTAGTTCTCGGAAGACACACTGAGGATTGAGACCCTATTTTCCAGTGGTGCCGAGATTACAAGTAGAGAAAATCACAAATAAAGAGGAAATTAATGAATAAATGAATAAATAAACAACTAAATAAACAAATAAAAAAGACAATTCTAAAAGAGAATCACACAGATCAGTCCATCCTCATAAGTACATCATTTAAAACAGGTGCAATTAAGGTTAACCAGAGTTGATATCTTTGACTGAAAATGTCCCAGGGGAACAAGGAAATCAAGTCTTTGATGTTATAATTTCTGCTTCAGTTCAATTCAAATCTTTATTGTCCCTTAAGGGAAATGTGTTTGGCAGACAGGGTTTACAATAAAACACAACAAATTCAACATCATTCATACACATGCAGGCAAACATTGGATCAGACCAGAGAGGGTTGTTAGGTCCATACAGTGTGAAAAAAAAATCTGTCATTAATGCAGCATACAAAGTTCTTTCACAGGCTTAAGATGCTACATCATTTAATTTGCAAATTAAACAGTCTAACTGCAGTGGGGATCAGTGAGTCCCTGGTTCTGTCTGTGGGATTGGCCTCTGACAGGTATACATCCCTGGTGTGTGAAAACAGCTCAGCCTCAGTTAACCATAATTAACCATAGTTTAGGTGCTGTAGGTCGAAGTCCAAGCCACATATCTGCCACCGAGGGCCCGGCGACAGATAGTTGTCCTGACGACTCGGCCCATCCCAGTGATGTCATCCTCCTGGGTCGACCTTTGAGCCGAGGGAATTGCCCCGACACGCTGAAACAGCCTCACTGTCTAGAGGGAAAGAGGTTACTGTGTTAGAGATGCACCAGGAAGTATTATATTACCAGGTTACACAGGCTCACAGTCCGGTCTGTTACAGTCCTGTCATCCAGGCTGTTTTCAAAGCTCGTGTCCCTTTGCTTTGGTCTGAACCTGAAGATGAGCTGCTCCTTTGTTGCATTTACACATTGGATCCATTACGTTTCACATGGTAAACTTTCAAGTGAACTATAATTTCAACCAAGGCCATGTGAGATCAGTCCTTTACTTCATTGGTCAGAAATTTGGTGTGGGAAGGACTGAACCATATATTCATGGCATGATAACCCATAATGCACAGTGCCTCTGTAACAGGTGTGATCTTTCGTGATCGTTGTTATGTAAAGGCACCACAGACCAGGATTCCCAGTTGAGTTGGTTTATTCTGATAATAGACAAACAGCGCGATCACTGAACTGTTCTGGAACATACATCTTCAGCAATGATGATACTAGGAATATAGAAACACTCATGTTACCACACACACACAGCTTGGTAGTTGGCTAACTTAGCTAGCAACATAGCCTACATGCCGTTGTTCGTAGAACAGATATAATGAATATGCAAATCTACAATTGCACAAAAGTCTTTGTTCATGTCTAAACTCCTCTAGGTACATACAGTATACATTGATATAATGATACAATTATGAACAAAAATGAACACTCTCTTAAAGTAATCTGCACAGTGTTATAACCATGACCTACCGCTTACACGGGCAAGTTAAACTGGGAAGAACGTAAGGTGCGTCATTCCCTTAAAGGCAACCACACAAGTGTTTTAAAGCCTTTGGCCCTTTTGACCCCATTGTATAATTTCAAAAATACATGGACTTTCACTGAAAAATAAGCATTCTCTGCAGATATGTGGTTTTCATCCAGCATCTCTTTGCCCTGTAAGGTTTGAATGGTAGCCAACGGCCATCTGAAATAACCATTATTGTAATAACCTTAAACAACAGAAAGACTTGTAGTGGATCCAGAGGTTTGATTTGGTGTTTCTGTGTGACAGATCCAGGACATCAGCGTGGAGACAGAAGACAACAAGGAGAAGAGGTCGGCCAAGGACGCTCTGCTGCTCTGGTGCCAGATGAAGACGGCAGGGTGAGAGGCTGACACTGAAACTAGTAGCAGTGGTGGAAGAAGTACTGAGATCTTTTACTTCAGTAAAAGTAGCAATACAGCAATGTAAAAATACTCCATTACAAGTAAAAGTCCTGCATTCAAAATCTTACTTAAGTAAAAGTACATAGGTATTGGCAGCAAAATGAGTATCAAAGTAAACATACTCTTTATGCAAACTGTCCCCATTTAGAGAGTTATATTTTTCATAAATTATTGGAATATTAATACTGATTTATTGACATACATGTACATGTAAGCAGCATTTTAAAGTTGTCAACGTGAAGCTAATCTTAACAATTTAGCTATACTTTTGGGTAGTCTAATCTATAACAATGCTATTTTATAGTTATTTTATAAAGATGATCAAATGTTTTAAATATAAAATATTGATCTGAAAAGTAACTAGTAACTATAGCTGTGAAATAAATGTAATGGAGTAAAAAGTACAATATTTCCCTCTGAAATGTAGTGGAGTATAAGTACAAAGTAGCATAAAAATGGAAATACTCAAGTAAAGTACAAGTACCTCAAAATTGTACTTGAGTAAATGTACTTAGTTACTTTCAACCACTGACTAGTAGTACTGCTATTACTACTATGAGTACTAGTACTACTGCTGCTACTACTACTACAGTTATTAGCACTACTACTTCTGGTACCACTACTACTACTGCTGCTGCTACTACTACTCCTATTACTACCTCTACTGCTACTAGTACTACTACACCACTTCTCATTATTCTTCATCTTCAAATTCAAATGATTTCCTAAACAAAATTCACATAAACTATGAGACATTTTGAATTCTCATTATAAGAATCCAACATTTTGAAGCTTTAAGATACCTGATACCTGATGATGCCTTAAAATTGATATCAATACCAAAAACTGGCAGTATATTGAAAGTCAGCAGGTTTAAATACACAGCCTGTTAGCAAAATTTATAGTGCCCTCATTCCATGTCTTTGGCTGATATTAATACTGACTAACAGTGGGTGTCTCTTGTGCTTGTTGTCTTCCCCAGATATCCCAATGTGAACATCCACAACTTCACCACTAGTTGGCGTGACGGCATGGCCTTCAACGCTCTCATCCACAAACACAGGTAACAACAAACTGTCAGATCCCACAAACTCTCCAGTACAAAATAAATTGAAATTAACACAATTCATGATTTTCCCTTTTTACTACACTTATTTCAAGATGTTGTCACTTGATTCAAGAGAATTGTTGAAACAAACCGAGTTGTATTGGAAACTGATATTATCTCACTACACTGGCAGATTTCTTTCAGTTGTTTTAAGAAACAGGAGGTTTAAGTCTGAATACAAGATGAATTCATCTTGTTAAGATGGATAGTTTTTGCAGTTTGCATCAGGTTTATGGTCAAACAACTGTGGTGCTTTGGTGTAAATAAAGTTCTATCCGTTTGCAGGCCAGATCTAATTGACTTTGACAAGCTGAAGAAGTCCAACGCTCACTACAACCTGCAGAACGCCTTTAACCTGGCAGAGGAACACCTGGGCCTCACCAAGCTGCTGGACCCAGAGGGTAAGACCTGGAATCCAAACCTGACCAACTATATCACTCTATGCTGATGACTTCACTCTTTAGTTATGTCTCTTAGCACACATCAAATCATGGTATGAATGTAGAGTTCTATTCCGAAACTCTATATTTTAAATTTGGAAGAAAATGTCATTACCTGGAGCTCATCATTCAGTGTTAAGGTTAGAGGACCCAGTCTGTAAAAGTGTCTCCTTTAGTCAACCGAGGATTTTCGTTACCCACTGTCCTTTAAAAAATACCACAGTTTGTTTAACTTTGTGCTATCAATCATTTTGTAAGAGGAGGTGTCACTGTTCGAATGCTGATGCAGTACAAATGCTGTTTGTGTTGCAGACATCAGCGTAGACCATCCTGATGAGAAGTCCGTCATCACCTATGTGGTGACGTACTACCACTACTTCTCCAAGATGAAGGCTCTGAAGGTGGAGGGCAAACGTATCGGCAAGGTCCGTCAGAATCCAGATCTAATGATCCAATAATTTTATCTTCTAATAAAATAGCAGAGACTAAGCTTAGTCCATATACAAGAAACTATCACTATCACACCGACAATAGATGGAACAAATATATGCTTGGTTATAGTTGAACACCCAATACAGAAAGGGAGAAAGAGTAAGAAGAGGAGGAAATGATGTGAAACCAGCCTCAATTCTAATTCTTTATATAGTTTAACATCTTCAGTGCTACTAATAGATCTTAAGGTGAACACTGGATATTTTTGGGACAGTCATAGCATCTCAATGTCATTGATGTTTGGGTAAGATCTTTTTATTGCCACCCAGCCATGCTCAGTGGTGGAAAGTAACTAAGTACATTTACTCAAGTGCTGTACTGAAGTACAGTTTTGAGATACTTGTACTTTACTTGAGTATTTCCATTTGATGCTACTTTATACTTCCACTCCACTACATTTCAGAGGGAAATATTATACTTTCTACTCCACTACATTTATTTGACAGCTTTAGTTACTTTTCAGATGGAGAATTGACACAATGGACAATATGACAAGCTTTTAAAATACAACACATTGTTAAAGATGAAACCAGTGGTTTCCAACCTTTTTGGCTTTTGACGTCTTACAAAAAGCAGTGTGTAGTCGGGTCACATTTCAGATGTCTATGAGTTGTTAACAGCTCCACCAAATAGTGATTTTTCTCTCTAAACCTCACATGGTTTCATTTCAATAAATGTTCAAATGATCCAATATTTCAGCAAAAACAAGAAAAAAAAAAAAAGATTAGAGAAAAAGTCCAAAAACTGAAAACAGATTTGTGTATCAGAACTTTGTTTTTTCTTCTTTCCTCTCCCATTAATCATCTCACGACCCCTCAGATTTATATGGTGACCCTTTGGAGGGGCCCGAGCCCTAGGTTGGGAACCACTGGACTAAACTAGCTAACTGTATATAAAGTAGTTCAAACTAGCTCCACCTCCAGCAGCTACAACAGTAACATGCTGCTTACACATTGATGCTTCAGTATTAATAATCTAATGATGTCATATATAATAAAATATCAGTCAGAGGGACCAAACTACTACTTTTACTTTAATACTTTAACTACATTTTGCTGCTAATACTTATGTACTTTTACTGAAGTAGGATTTTTCATGCAGGACTTTTACTTGTAATGGAGTATTTTTACATTGCTGTATTGGTACTTTTACTGAAGTAAAGGATCAGAGTACTTCTTCCACCACTGGTCATGCTGCTGGAGTTCAGTTTAGAAGATGAAATTTGCAATACACAACAGAAATGCAACAGATAGACAGGACAGCAGTGTTGGACAGTAATATACATTCAAGATCGTAGAAGATCCTGGCTTCTGAACCGGTGTTTGCCTGCCCAGGTGCTGGACAACGCCATAGAGACGGAGAAGATGATTGAGAAGTACGAGTCTCTGGCCTCCGACCTGCTGGAGTGGATCGAGCAGACCATCATCATCCTCAACAACCGCAAGTTCGCCAACTCACTGATCGGAGTGCAGCAGCAGCTCCAGGCCTTCAACACCTACCGCACTGTGGAGAAACCACCCAAGTTAGCACTTCCAGCTGCTTTACCTCCTCCACCCTCTCCTACCTCGATTATCTCTTCTACCTCCTCCACCTCCTCTACTGTTACTCCTCCTCTACCTTCTCTGTCTTCTCTACCTCCTCTATCTCCACTACCTTCATCACTAGTTCCTCTACTTCCACCTCCTCCACCACTCTTATCTCTACCTCTGAACTTTGATTATTTGTTCTACCTCCACTACCTTCACCACTGCTTCCTCTTCATCCAACCTCCTCTGCTTCCTTCTCCACCTCCTCTTCTAAGTGACGTCTGTCTCTGTTCATCAGGTTCACAGAGAAGGGCAACCTGGAGGTTCTTCTCTTCACCATCCAGAGCAAGATGAGAGCCAACAACCAGAAGGTCTACATGCCCAGAGAGGGCAAACTCATCTCAGATATCAACAAGGTCAGAGCGGCTCCTCAGCCATGTGCCACGAAGCACCAAGGCCCTTTACACCTGCGTTAACATGATCCAGATTGTGTCTAGATCTGATGTAGCTGGCAGTAAAATAAAAATAGAGGTACATTAGAAATTGAAAGTTAGATAGTTCTTTGGCTATGGTTTGGTTGTTTGGAAGTAGTCAGGGAAAATAGCAGTGAAATTTAGCAGCTAACGAATGAAATACATTTTGGCAACTATGGCTCGTTTTTGCAGCGCTTAGAAAAGTACAATAAAATATAGTTCTTCTTCTTACTAATGTGCCCCCCCCCCCCAGGCCTGGGAGAGACTGGAGAAGGCGGAGCATGAGAGGGAGCTGGCTCTGAGGACGGAGCTGATTCGTCAGGAGAAACTGGAACAACTGGCCAGACGCTTCGACCGTAAGGCCGCCATGAGAGAAACCTGGCTGAGTGAAAACCAGAGACTGGTGTCACAGGTATACACACACACTGCTGGCTAGTTAGCTAGCTAACAGTTTGTTCAGGTTAACTGAGCTGACTCTTCTCAAGCTACAACTCAGAGTAAAAAAGGACACTAGTAGGAGGGCTACGGCGTTCTAAGACGGGTAAAACACTGTAAGAAGGTGCTCTTTGGTCGAAAAATAGGGGAATAGCAAGAATTGTCAAAAAAAAGTGAATCCAAGGCACTCTTCATATGATTAAAAAGCTTTAATCAAAGGCTAGTCGAACAGATAAAATCAAGCCAACATGTTTCGGCCACACACAGCCTTCATCAGGGCAGAGCAATGAAAGCAGTTCACCTCACAAACCATATATAACATAGGTTGACAATAGTCTAATGACAGTCAGCTGGTGAGGTAGCAAGGCAATTTACCAGGTAAGGCCATCAATATAGACCACCAGAGCTCAGTGTATACATCTATCCATTAACAAACATACATGTCATGTCAACACATACACACACAATATATAAATCAGGTAAGTCTATAGAAAAGAAACCATGTCAATAGAGTCATTCAGACCAGGAAACACCAGAGCCTGGAGCTTATGGATCCAGCGGCTCTCTTTTTGGTTGAGTGTTCTCTGTCTATCCGCTCTTCTAGAGGATAAAGGGACATGATCTATACCGATAGCTGTAAAAAAGACAGAGCCACCATTGTGAATGTCCTTAAAATGTTTAGCAATACTACACTACAACACTTCTACAACTCTTCATGTTTTGGAGTAGAGACTAGGGCTAAAGACAAGACAGTTTACTGTGTCACAGTAACCTACATTTGGAAACAAATCCACCTTATCACACTATTCACTTTTACTGAGAACGTTACTGAATGGATCTACAGCCACACCACAACAAGCTGACTCAGCTGCTCTCTGTTTCTAGCTGCTTGATACACATTTACACTTTATTCACTAACACACAGTTCTACAGTGTTCCTCCATCATGGAGACTCAGCTGGTTGGCAGCACTGTAAAGCCTCTATTATAGTCACACTGAGGTGCGGCTTAGAGGCTTAGAACAACCCAAGTCAAGTCATGTCTGTCATTTGATGAATTCACACTTAAACGTTGTGAAGTTATAATCTATATTTCTATAAATCTGTTTCTGTCGTCTCCTCTCTGTCCAGGACAACTTTGGTTTCGACCTCCAGGCCGTGGAGGCGGCCACCAAGAAACACGAGGCCATCGAGACAGACATCGCGGCGTACGAAGAGCGTGTTCAGGCCGTGGTCGCCGTGGCGAGGGAGCTGGAGGCGGAGAGTTACCACGACATCAAACGCATCACCGCCAGGAAGGACAACGTCATCCGGCTGTGGGAATACCTGCTGGAGCTGCTGAAGGCCCGGAGACAGAGGCTGGAGATGAACCTGGGTCTGCAGAGAGTCTTCCAGGAGATGCTCTACATCATGGACTGGATGGATGAGATGAAGGTATGCAGATAAACGGAGGGATGGAAGGATGGAGATAGAAGCTGGAGGTGAACCTGGAGTTTTAGGGGGTCGTCCAGGACTGGATGGATGAGATGAAGGTTAGGAGAAAGAGGGAAGGAGCGATAAGGAGGAAGGGAGGATAGAGATAGAGGCTGGAGGAGAACCTGGGGCTCAAGAGAGTCTTTCCAGGAGATCCTACATCCTACATCATCGATTGGATGGATGAGATGAAGGGATGGAGGGATGGAAGGATGGAGGGAAGGAAGGATGGAGGGGAGAAGATGGAATAAGGGATAGAGAGAGATGGAGGAAGGGAGGTTCAGGACATGGGAGGTGAACCTGGGCCTGCAGAGAGTCTTCCAGGAGATGGACTTGATGGATGAGATGAAGGTATGGCGATAGAGGGAGGGAGGGAGGGAAAAAGAGAGAGAGAGAGGAAGAGAAAGAGGGAAGACAGGCAGAAGCAAGGAGGGCAGACACAACTTTTACGAATTACATTTAGGAAGGATGGACTGTCTGAGGCTGCGTTCCCTCCATCATGTTCTGATTGGTTTCTTCTCCTCCTTCAGTTGGTTGGTTTGTCAGGTGAACGATGACCTTTGACCTCTGGTGGCACCAAATAACGACACAAGAGAACTGCGGTGCGACTCGTTAGGAGTGATAACGTAAACCATCCTGAAACACAAGGGATTATGGGTAGGAGACAGAAAGCTGTTTCTTCATGTGTTCTGAACTGGGGTGAACACCACAGAAGAAGAGACAGACAAGTCAATCGTGTTAGATAAAGTGACAGGGAGTCTGGTCTCTAAGCTGCAGGATGACAGGTTCAAACTGTCCAATCAACAAGCTGCTTGTGAGTCATGTGACTTTTGTTTATAAGCCCTGGTTGGCTGTAACTGGTCAGTTTGAACCTAAACGACAAAATACAACAAAGTCAACTTTACTACTCTGGTTCAGACTGAAGAAAACTGCAGGAGGATCACAGCCGTACTGACTGTCTGTCTGACTGTCTATCTGTCTGTCTCCCTGTCTGTCTCTCTCTCTCTCTGTCTGTCTCTCTCTCTGTCTGTCTGTCTGTCTGTCTGTCTTGCTCTCCAGATGCTGCTGCTGTCTCAGGACTATGGGAAGCACCTGTTGGGTGTGGAGGACCTGCTGCAGAAACACGCTCTGGTGGAGGCTGACATCGCCATCCAGGCCGACCGGGTGAAGGGCGTCAACGCCAACGCCAACAAGTTCTCCGTCAACGGCGACGGTGAGCAGAGACGCTGTGACACACTGAAGTAAACTGGAAGTGAAAAAGTGTTTTGGTTTATCCCAGCAGACAGAACCTGAGGCCGGAGTGTTTCTCCACATGATTTGATCCGTTGTGTCTCTCCAGGCTACAAGCCCTGCGACCCGCAGGTGATCCAGGACCGCGTGGCCCACATGGAGTTCTGCTACCAGGAACTCACCCAGCTGGCCGCCGAGCGCCGCGCCCGGCTGGAGGAGTCCCGCCGCCTCTGGAAGTTCTTCTGGGAGATGGCGGAGGAGGAGGGCTGGATCCGCGAGAAGGAGCAGATCCTGTCCGTGGACGAGCGCGGCAAAGACCTGACGGGGGCGCTGCGGCTGCTCAGCCAGCAGCGGGCGCTGGAGGACGAGATGAGCGGGCGCTCCGGCCACCTGCGGCACACCGTGGGCGAGGGCCGGGCCATGGCGGACGCCGGACACTTCGGCGCCGCCAAGATCCGGGAGCGCGTCGCCGACCTGCTGGACCAGTGGGCGGCGCTGGAGCGGCTGGCGGCGCTGAGGAAGGCGCGGCTGGAGGAGGCGGTGGCGCTGCACCAGTTCCAGGCGGACGCCGCCGACGCGGACGCCTGGACGCTGGACGCCCTGCGCATCGTGTCCAGCGGAGAGACGGGTCACGACGAGTTCTCCACCCAGGCGCTGGTCAGGAAACACAAGGACGCGGCGGCGGAGGTGGCGAGCTACCGGCCCGTCATCGACTCGCTGCACGAGCAGGCCGCCGCCCTGCCCCGGGAGGAGGCGGAGTCGGAGGAGGTGCGGGGCCGGCTGGCGGGCATCGAGGAGCGCTACAAGGAGGTGGCGGAGCTGACGAGGCTGAGGAAGCAGGCCCTGCAGGACGCGCTGGCGCTCTACAAGATGTTCAGCGAGGCCGACGCCTGCGAGGTCTGGATCGACGAGAAGGAGCAGTGGCTCAACAGCATGGAGATCCCCGAGAAACTGGAAGACCTGGAGGTCATCCAGCACAGGTAGGAGAGAGTGTGTGTGTGTGTGTGTGTGTGTGTGTGAACTCAAACTTCAATGAACAACGAAATATCAATGTACATATAATGCAGCCAATCACAGCGCAGGAGTCTGCTGTTATATTAACACAGATGAAGTGTCATCCACCATGCTGCATCACACACACACACACACACACACACACACACACACACACAGTATCTTTCTGCTCAGCGCCTCCTGGTGGCCGTTGTGTGAACTGACAGTCTGAGTCTCCAGACCACTTTACTGTCTGGGACTTGACTGTGGACTCAACTTTTTCCTGCTATCTAAAAATATAAAAAGTGGGTCTTGGATGTTTGGTTTACTACAAAACAGTGTCATTATAGTTTGGGATTTTTCATGACTTTTTCATTTTTTATATGATTTTAAATTTGTATTTCAGTTTCTGTTTAGTTGTAGTGGTCAGTGTGAGCTGTGGATCTACCTGTGAGTCTCTGTGAGTTAACTCTGACCCGACTCTCTCAGGTTTGAGAGTCTGGAGCCGGAGATGAACAGCCAGGCGTCCCGTGTTGCCGTGGTGAACCAGATCGCCAGGCAGCTGATCCACAACGGACACCCGAGCGAGAAGGACATCAAGACCCAGCAGGACAAACTGAACAACAGGTGAGCAGCAGGACTCAGGCTCATGTTCAGCTGCTTCTGCAGGTGTCCTCAACTGCTGTGAACACCACAGAAGAAGAGACAGACAAGTCCGTCATGTTACATAAAGTGACAGGAAGTGGCAGGATGATGAAACTATTGTGATCAATAAATGAGCTGAGAGTCATGTGACTTTTGTTTCCAAGCCCTGGTAGGCTGTGATTGGTCAGTGTGACGCTGAACGACCAAAAATACAAAACTACAAAGTAAATGTTTCCATGTGGAAAAAGCAACAGACTGCAGGTGTGATCCCCCCTCTCCTTTCCTTTGTTTTCCTCTCCTCTCCTCTCCTCTTCTCTCCTCTCCTCTCTCCTCCTCTCCTCTCCTCTCCTCTCCTCCTTTCCTCTCCTCTCCTCTCCTCTCCTCTCCTCTCCTCTCCTCTCCTCTCCTCTCCTCTCCTCTCCTCTCCTCTCCTCTCCTCTCCTCTCCTCTCCTCTCCTCTCCTCTGTCCTCTCCTCCTCCTCTCCTCTCCTCCTCTCCTCTCCACCAGATGGAGCCAGTTCCGTGACCTGGTGGACCAGAAGAAAGAGTCTCTGAACTCGGCTCTGGGCGTGCAGAACTACCACCTCGACTGCAACGAGACCAAGTCCTGGATCAAAGAGAAGACCAAGGTCATCGAGTCGACCCAGGAGCTGGGCAACGACCTGACCGGAGTCATGGCCCTGCAGCGCAAACTGACCGGCATGGAGCGCGACCTGGCCGCCATCGAGGACAAGCTGGGCGACCTGCGGGGCGAGGCCGGGCGTCTGGCCGAGGAACACCCGGACCAGGCCAAGGCCATCACCGGCCGCCTGGCCGAGATCAACGCCGTGTGGGAGGAGATGAAGAACACTCTGAAGAACCGGGAGGAGTCTCTGGGCGAGGCCAGCAAGCTGCAGCAGTTCCTGCGGGAGCTGGACGACTTCCAGTCCTGGCTGTCCCGCACGCAGACCGCCATCGCCTCCGAGGACATGCCCAACACGCTGGCCGAGGCCGAGAAGCTGCTGGCCCAGCACGAGGGCATCAAGAACGAGATCCGCAACTACGAGGAGGACTACCAGAAGATGCGGGACATGGGGGAGATGGTGACCCAGGGCCAGACCGACGCCCAGTACATGTTCCTCAGGCAGAGGCTGCAGGCGCTCGACACCGGCTGGAACGAACTGCACAAGATGTGGGAGAACCGCCAGAACCTGCTGTCCCAGTCCCACGCTTACCAGCTGTTCCTCAGGGACACCAAGCAGGCCGAGGCCTTCCTCAACAACCAGGTAAACACACAGACTGACAGATATGACTCAGCATCTGTAGAACATGATCTGCAGACCAGCTGAGACTCCAGGCAGGCCGAGGCTGTCCTCAACAGTGAGGTAAACAGGACACATTCAGTACAGTACAGTATCTATATGCTCCAATACAAATCATTACACACACACACACACACACACACACACACTGCACCAGCCACCAGCAATCGTGCCACTGTATGCAAATTGCATATAGATTAGTGGCATCTGGAATCTCCAGATCAATTTTGCAGATCGATCATATCTGAAAAGTGATTTCCTGGAGAGAGTTTCCTGATTTATTTTTCTTCACGACAGGATGTGGAAAAATTATACTTTGGAATCTTTGTTGATTTCAAGGTATATTAAAATTAAAATGTATGGAAATCCTTAAAAATTTTGGAATAATGAAATGAGAACTCAGGTAAGGATAATAATAAAAAAATAGAAATGTTATTTTCTTGTACCCTAGTATAGGAACAAACCAATAATAATAATAGTGATGATGATGATGATGATGATGATGATGATGATGATGATGATGATGATAGTCTCTTGTTTATCCTCTTTCCTCATTTATGGGTTTATTTGTACTGAGATAATAAGCTGATTCTACTCAGAAAAGCAGATAGATACACAGAAAGTAACAGACTTTTTTACTGAGCAAGTAGAAGAGCAGCACTGTGTTAGAACTCCTGACCTGTAGTAGTGGAGCAGGTCTGACCCGGCCTGACCCGGTCCGACCCGGCCTGACCCGGCCTGACCCTGTCGCCCTGCAGGAGTACGTCCTGGCTCACACCGAGATGCCGACCACGCTGGAGGGAGCCGAGGCCGCCATCAAGAAGCAGGAGGACTTCATGACCACCATGGACGCCAACGAGGACAAGATCAACGGCGTGGTGGAGGCCGGCCGGCGGCTGGCGAGCGACGGAAACATCAACTCCGAACGCATCCAGGAGAGAGCCGCCTCCATCGACGACAGGTACACCTCCAAAGAAACAACCGAATTCATGTTTGTTCACCCTACTGGTCGAACTAAAGGGTACGGGGAGGGGGGAGGGGGGAGGGGGAGGGGGGCTCAGTGCTCAGAGACACCGTCCTGTAAGGTTCAGGTCGCAGGTTCGATCCCCTTTGGCCGTCCTGCTGAAGTGTCCAGTGAATGAAAAAAATGATCAGAAACACATCTATTTAGTTTAGTTCAGGTCTATTTAGCTTTGTTCAGATGTTTAGTTATTCTTTGTCAGAAGTCATGTGTGCATGTGTTTACATCCTTTTGTTTCAGGCATAAGAAGAACCGGGAGGCGGCTGTGGAGCTGCTGATGAGGCTGAAGGACAACAGAGACCTGCAGAAGTTCCTGCAGGACTGTCAGGAGGTCAGTTTGAGTCTGGAGACACGCAGCTCACAGCCGGGTCACATGAGGCGAGCAGGCTGAGCAGCAGGAGGCGCTGCACTGCCACAAAGCAGAGCGTCCTGCTGCCTTTTTGTGTCTTGTTGCTAGGCAACCACACAGTCAGAGGTCAATCACTCAAACAGTTGCTGTTTATTGTGCTAGCTACAGTAAGGTTAACGTGATTTAGCTAAATTATACAATTCTAACAATTATTTTACAATTACTTATAAAATACGTCATAAAAATGATAAACATGATCAAAACATGATAAAATGTTACCATAAATGTCGAGTGCAGTCCTTATTTGCCTCCAGGCTGTTTTCTGTTTCGGTCATGGTGATCCGCCATGTTTGTTGTTTACAAGGGTCACAGCAGAAGTCCCGCCTCTCTTGATCTGATTGGATAGTAGAGAAACAACGACAGTGATGCAGAGCGACTTTCTGCTCCGAGTTCAACTTTTTTCAACTTGGAGCGTTCAAACGTGACGCGCCAACACAAAAACAACATTAGCTTCAGTCACACTGAAAACAGTCTGTGATCAGGCTCTAACAGACTGAGAGTAATAACCTGTGGTCCTCTGTGTGTGTGTGTGTGTGTGTGTGTGTGTGTGTGTGTGTGTGTGTGTGTGCAGCTGTCTCTGTGGATCAATGAGAAGATGCTGACAGCTCAGGACATGTCGTATGACGAGGCCAGGAACCTGCACAGCAAGTGGCTCAAACACCAGGCCTTCATGGCCGAGCTGCAGTCCAACAAGGAGTGGCTGGACAAGATAGAGAAGGTAAGGGGGGGGGGCAGATCAGAACCGGACAGATCAGAAGAACAGATCAGAAGAACAGATCAGAACACAACAGGTCAGAACTCAACAGATCAGAACCCAACAGATCAGAACTCAACAGATCAGAACCCGTCAGATCAGAAGAACAGATCAGAACACAACAGATCAGAACTCAACAGATCAGAACTCAACAGATCAGAACCCGACAGTTCAGAACTCAACAGATCAGAACCCAACAGATCAGAACCCAACAGATCAGAACTCAACAGATCAGAACTCAACAGATCAGAACCCAACAGATCAGAAGAACAGATCAGAACTCAACAGATCAGAACTCAACAGATCAGAACCCGACAGTTCAGAACTCAACAGATCAGAACTCAACAGATCAGAACCCGTCAGATCAGAAGAACAGATCAGAACTCAACAGATCAGAACTCAACAGATCAGAACCCAACAGATCAGAACTCAACAGATCAGAACTCAACAGATCAGAACCCGTCAGATCAGAACTCAACAGATCAGAACTCAACAGATCAGAACCCAACAGATCAGAACTCAACAGATCAGAACTCAACAGATCAGAACCCAACAGATCAGAAGAACAGATCAGAACTCAACAGATCAGAACTCAACAGATCAGAACCCGACAGTTCAGAACACAACAGATCAGAACTCAACAGATCAGAAGAACAGATCAGAACCCGACAGATCAGAACCCGACAGATCAGAACCCAACAGATCAGAAGAACAGATCAGAGTTTGGTTTTTACTTCACTGTTGTTGGCGGTGACCTTTGACCTGGTTGTCATGGCCGCAGGACGGAGCTCTGCTGGTGTCGGAGAAGCCGGAGACGGAGGCGGAGGTGAAGGAGAAGCTGTCTGCGCTGCGCGGCATGTGGGAGGAGCTGGAGTCCAGCACCCAGACCAAGGCCCAGTGCCTGTTCGACGCCAACAAGGCGGAGCTGTTCACCCAGAGCTGCGCCGACCTGGACAAGTGGCTGTCCGGCCTGGAGGGC
>NW_027283088.1:0-5000 GCF_046629955.1 Centroberyx affinis | reverse complement strand
GAGGATGCACACCACCTTCGAACACGACATCCAGGCCTGGGAACACAGGTGGGGCACACACACACACACACACACACACACACACACACACACATTAACACACACACACACACACACACACACACACACACACACACACATTAACACACAGGTAGAGGATTCAAATGAAATCCTCTACCTGTGGTGTAGATATTATCCCAACTAAGTTTTTTAAAGAGATATTCCCCTCTGTTGGTCATTTTATTCTTTTAATTTTAATCTGGTAATTTTCCCATTTGTTTTAAACATGCAATCATTCAACCGTTACTGAAAAAGCCTAATATGGATCCCCTATTACTCAATAATTACAGACCAATTTCTAAATTATCATTTTTATCTAAGGTGCTTGATAGAACCTTCTCTGTTGTCATAGTAAATGCCTGTTTCCTCTGTTGCCCATATTAACTGTGGGGTTCCTCAAGGCTCTATCCTTGGCCCACTGCTGTTTTCAATACACATGCTTCCTCTCAGCCCGATCGTTCAGAACCAAAGTGTCTCCCACCACCGTTATGCAGATGACACACAGTTATATGTCTCTCTTCAAACCAACAACCCCAGCAGCCTTGTGATCTGTTTTCCTGCCTCAGTGATGTTAAATGTTGGCTGTCTCTGAGGTCAGAGTCTTTGGTCACACTAATTCTACCAGCCTGCTTCACAGTGAGCTTGGTTCCCTGACCAAAAACATTAAGCAATCTTCTAGAAATCTTGGAGTTATTATTGATGCAGATCTCAGTTTTGATGCTCAAGTGAAAAATGTCGTCCAGTCATGCTTTTTCAACTCAAAAAAATCTCCAAAATCAGATCATTCCTGCCTCCTACTGATTTACATAAGGTCATACATGCATTTATTTTCTCCCACCTCGACTCCTGCAGTGCAGTGTGCCGGCCTCAGTCAGAGCTCCTTCACCTCCACAGACTCCAGCTGGTACAGAACGCTGCAGCCGGATTTTAACCGGCACTAAGAGATTTGAACATGTTACTCCGGTACATGCCAACTTACACCGGCTGCCTGTTACATTCCGCATTGATTTTAAAATTCTACTTATCACTTTAAAAGCATTAAACGGCCTTGCTCCAAATTACATCAAGAACTTATTAACCCCCTGTGTGCCTGGGCGGTCACGTAGACCGGTGGATAGGGCTCTGCTGGTTACTCCTCGGTCTCTGCTAGTGACCAAAGCTGACCGGGCCTTTGCTGCTCGAGCCCCAAACTGTGGAACAGTCTGCCCATCCAGATCAGACAGCCAACATCTTTAGTGTCTTTTAAATCTCTTCTTAAAACATTCTTTTATCGGAAAGCTTTTATGAATGTTTGATATGTTGCTGTGTTTTATTATCCCACTTTTGACGGTCTATATTTTTGGTTAACTTCATCTTATTCCCCTTTGTTTCATGATCTCTGTTTGTTTTTCTTTTGTTTTTAATTGTTGTTTTTTAATTCTTTTTGTTAAGCACTTTGTAACTTTAAGAAAAGTGCTATATAAATAAAGTTTTATTAGTATGATTATTACACACACACACGCACACACAAGATCTATTTACATATATGTCTACATCTCAGGCTGACTCTCTTATCCAGAGTGACTTTCACTGCGGTCAACAGTAGAATCAGCTTCAATTCCTTCAGTAGATCACAGACAAGAGACAAAAGGATTTTTTCCAACACGACAGCAGTGTTCACGCTGTAACTGTCGAACTGTCCCGAGCCGTGACCTCTGACCTCTGACCCCTCCCGAGCCGTGACCTCTGACCTCTGACCCCTCCCGGCAGGTGAGGCAGCTGCAGGAGGACGCGGTGCGCCTGCAGTCGGCGTACGCCGGCGACAAGGCGGACGACATCCAGCGGCGGGAGAGCGAGGTTCTGGAGGCCTGGAGGAGCCTGCTGGAGGCCTGTGACGCCCGCAGGCTCCGCCTCCTCGACACCAGCGACAAGTTCCGCTTCTTCAGCCTGGTGAGAGACCTGATGCTGTGGATGGAGGACGTGATCCGCCTGATCGAGGCCCAGGAGAACCCCAGGTACACCCCCCCCCCCCCCATCCCCCCCCTCCTTAAAGTCCCACATGGTGTAAAGCAGGACTCCTCTTCCTCTGTGGTGATAAAGGAGTTGGATGGTCTATCTAAACATGGTGAAAGAATCAAAACTAAATCCACACAATCCATATTAGAAGCGAGCCTCTAAACCAGGAACAGGTTTCTGTCACCGTGTCTTTAAAGGATCAGTCTGGTGTTTTTAAACACATTTCTTACCGTCAACAAATCCTATGAAAATAACAAAATCAACAAAGCGTTTGCTCTCCTCTCGTTACTTTCTGACTTCCCACGTTCCGTTTTTAGCCGTCAACCAGGAAGTCATTGGCTCCAACTGTAAACTAAAAACCTTTAAATTCAGTCATAGTTTACCATGAAAAGTCAGGCTGTTGTAGTTTTCACCAAATCAAATTCAAACGGGAACAAATTCTTCATTACGCCGGGGACTATTTTCTGTGCTACGGAACTACTTTCCTGAGATGGAAAACGTGTTTACAGTGTGTGTGTGTGTGTGTGTGTGTGTGTGTGTGTGTGTGTGTGTGTGTGTGTGTGTGTGTGCAGGGACGTGTCATCAGTGGAGCTGCTGATGAACAACCATCAGGGCATCAAGGCGGAGATCGACGCTCGGAACGACAGCTTCACCTCCTGCATCGAGCTGGGGAAGGCTCTGCTGGCCAGGAAGCACTACGCTGCAGAGGAGGTGAGGGGGGGGGGGGAGGGGGCTCACCTGAGTCTCATGATGGAGGAACATGTAGAACTGTGTGTTAGTGAATAAAGTGTAAATGTGTATGAAGCAGCTGTCAGCAGAGAGCAGCTGAGTCAGCTTGTTGTGGTGTGGCTGTAGATCCATTCAGTAACGTTCTCAGTAAAGTGAATAGTGTGATAAGGTGGATTTGTACGGGCTCAATACATTTTTATTTTTTATTTTAGCACAAAAGTGTGGGTCATACAAAATACCCATAATATACAGAATACCAACGAAAGCAAACACACAAAAACCATCATGAAGAGCCAACAGGCTCATGGAGCCTCACACCTCACAGCATTACAGTGTAATAAAGACTAAAACAAAACACAAAGAAGAATTAAAAAGAACAAACTGTATAAACAAATAACTTAATAAAATAATACTGAAATAAATGGGGAAAAAGGTAGAAAATGAGTAAATGAATTATGAAAAAGAAACATAAAAGAAAAGGAAAAGAGCTTGTGAAATGATTTTTGCAAATAATTGGAGACTTGCAGCTGTTTGTCGACATGTGAAAACATTTTGCATGAATATTACAATAACAACATTTTGAGAATGTGTAAATAAAGTTTGTGGACGAATTATTTCAAATGTGAAGCTGCAAAAAAAAAAAAAAAGTCAGAGCCAACAGACTGTGAACATGTGATAAAACATTCAGAGTCCAGATCCAGCTCACAAGCTCTAACCCTGTTGGAGTCTGACCAGCCAATGGGACGCTGCACTTTTCACTGTCCAATCAGGGAGTGAGTTTTACCGTCCAGTCAGCTGTCACGGAACTGTCTTGTCTTCAGCCTCGTCTCACTCTGTTCCCTTTAATTCACTTTAAAACATAACTCATAACTCATAACTGAAAAGCTGATGTGTTGTTTGTTTCCAGATCAAAGAGAAGCTGCTGCAGCTGACAGACAAGAGGAAAGAGATGATTGACAAGTGGGAGGACCGGTGGGAGTGGCTCCGACTGAGTGAGAGATTCACACACACACACACACACACACACACATGTATGAATCATAAAATTACATCAGTGGTGGATGAATTCAGCAGAGCGTCTTTCTGTCAGCAGCTTGACTGTGAAGGAGACAGCAGTGATTGGCCGACTGGTCGACTCTGACTGTCCAATCAGCTTCTTTGTAGAATAATTCCACTTTCACATCGTGTTGGATTTACTGTAAATACAATCTGCTGACTGGGGAAAATCTCCTCCTCTTTCCCTCTCCTCTCCCTCCTCTCCTCCTCTCCTCTCCTCCTCTCCTCTTCCCTTCCCCTCCTCTCCTCCTCCTCCTCTCCTCTCCTCCTCCTCCTCCTCTCCTCTTCCCTTCCCCTCCTCCTCCTCTCCTCCTCCTCTCCTCTCCTCTCCTCTTCCCTTCCCCTCCTCTCCTCTCCTCTTCCCTTCCCCTCCTCTCCCCCTCTCTCCTCTCCTCTCCTCTCCTCTTCCCTTCCCCTCCTCTCCTCTCCTCTTCCCTTCCCCTCCTCTCCCCCTCTCTCCTCTCCTCTCCTCTCCTCTCCTCTCCTCTTCCCTTCCCCTCCCCTCCTCTCCTCTCCTCTCCCCCTCTCTCCTCTCCTCTCCTCTCTCCTCCTCCTCCCCTCCTCCTCCCCTCCTCCTCCTCCTCTCCTCTCCTCTCTCCTCTCCTCCTCCTCCTCCCCTCTCTCCTCCTCCTCTCTCCTCCCCTCCTCCTCCTCTCCTCTCCTCCTCCTCCTCCTCCTCCTCCTCCTCCTCCTCCTCCTCCCCTCTCTCCTCTCCTCACCTCCTCCTCCTCTCCTCTCCTCTCCTCCCCCTCCTCCTCCTCCTCCTCCTCCTCCTCAGTCCTGGAGGTGCATCAGTTCTCCCGGGATGCGGGTGTGGCGGAGGCCTGGCTGCTGGGTCAGGAGCCGTACCTGTCCAGCAGGGAGATGGGTCAGAGCGTGGACGAGGTGGAGAAGCTCATCAAACGCCACGAAGCCTTCGAGAAGTCTGCCGCCACCTGGGAGGAGCGCTTCTCCGCCCTGGAGAGGCTGACTACGGTGAGCCGGAGGGACCAAACTCACAGGAGCTCTGGGTGTCCGGTCCACTCTGTTCGAGTCCTTCAGTCTGTTCCAGTCCTAAAACCATCATTTACCTCCTCTGTTGTTAGCAGTGTTGGGCAAGTTACTGAAAATTAGTAATTAGTTACAGTTACTAGTTAAGTAATTGAATTACTTTACCAATT